>NW_022280185.1:278585-284647 GCF_004355925.1 Anarrhichthys ocellatus
TAGGCAGGAAGAAGCGACTGTCGCGTCCCTGGCAAGAAAACCAACCCCGAGCTGCTCCCTTAGCTGTGCCATATACCTACCTGTTCTGTTGTTGGAGCAGTCTGTGCAGCTGGGGCAGCTGGTAGAGGTGGGAGGAGTTAGCCGAAGTTGGCCGAGGTGGGTGGAACTGGAAGGTAGAAGCTGGAAGGTGGGCAACTGTGGCTAAGTGGATAGCAGGGCCGTCTTTCAATCAGAGGGTCGGCGGCTCAATCCCCGGCTCCGGCTCTGCTAGTCTACTGGATAAAAGCGTCTGCTAAATGACTGTAATGTAATGTAGAAGTAACAGAACATGAAAGGATGCCAGGATGGATGTGCCTGGGTTAATCATGAAGTTAGGGGGAAAAACATTGCAAGGAGATGTCTCTGGCGCGGGGGGAGCTTGACGGCCGAAGTCAGTATGGGATGACTTAAGGCAGGACGCAGTCGACTGCCCTTCTCTAAACACATCTAAGTGAGGCCAACAACAGACTGGAAGCAGCAGCCTAACTTACACTAAAACACCTTCTCCTGAACGCCATATATCTGACTCCCGCATGCAGTTTTACAGATATTTAATCGTGGCTCGTCTTTGAAAAGGATCGATTCATAGCCTTGGTACCGGTCTCATTACCCTAATAGGGTACTTATTGGCCTATTAAAATCAGATTAAAGATTCACAATCAGAGTATACGACCTGGCCCTCTGGAGGGACTGATGTAGATGGATGGGCTTCTTCCGCCGTGTGCTGCGTCATGACGTCAACGGCGCGCTCCTAATGGCGCCGGGAAGGTAGAGGTAGGTAGGTAGAGGGGTGTAGGTAGAGGGGTGTAGGGATGGAGCGTCTGCTGAGTTGGAGCGTCTGCTGAGTTGGAGCGTCTGTCGTACGTCATGTGAAGACGAGAGTCGAAGAGGGAGTGAACGAGTTCATTGTGCTTAAATACTCTGTGCAGAGGAAATGAGCAGTGTTCTGGGCGTGGCCCCGTTCCTGAACTACGTTTATAAAACTACATTACATATATATGTATACATATTGATATATATTTAAGTATACATATATATATATATATATATATATATATACATAAATATATTTATATGGCACTAAATCATAATTCAATTCAATTCAATTCATTTTTGTATAGCCCAAAATAACAAATTACAAATTTGCCTCAGAGGGCTTTACAATATGTACACATTTGACATCCTCTTGTCCCAGGACCCTCACATCGGAACAGGAAAAACTCCCCCAAAAAAAACCCTTTAACGGGGAGAAAAGAGGAAGAAACCTGTGGGAGAGCAATAGAGGAGGGATCCCTCTCCCAGGATGGACAGAAGTGCAATAGATGTCATGTGTGGAACAGGATAGTGAATTACAACACATTCAATGTAATTACAGCATATTCAATGTATGACAGAACCACGGCAGGAGGCAAGACCTGTTCCAGGTATAACCCGGATACACAGGAACCTGTGAGGCGAGAAAGCACAGAGACTCTGGTGAAGAAGCAGGTCAATAATGTGCATTAATGGTATCGGTAATATGAAATAGTAATGCGAGTAATAATAAAAGTGATATTAGCAGTTGGAGTCAGCAGGGCCATGGTAGGAGGAAGGACCAGGGTCCAGATGAAACCATGCTCCATGGAAACCTGTGAGGAGAGAAAGCACAAGGACTCCGGGGAAGAGACAAAATCAGTACTGTGCATTAATGGTATCGGTAATAGGGTTAATAATGAAGATCGTAGTAGGTGTCAGCAGGGCCATGGATGGTTGAAGGACCAGTGTCCAGATAAAACTGCGGTCATGGGAACCTGTGAGGCGAGAAAGCACAAATACTCCTAGGAAGAAGTAAAGTTAGTAATGAGCATTAATGGGACATCAATGCATACAGACAGAGGTGAAGAAGAGGAGGAGAGAGGTGCTCAGTGTATCCTAAGGAAGTCCCCCTGTAGTTTTTGCCTATACCAGTTTGTCTAAGGGCCAGTCCAAGGCAAGCCAGAGCCAGCCCTAACTATAAGCACTATCAAAGAGGAAAGTCTTAAGCCTACTCTTAAATGTGGTGAGTGTGTCTGCCCCCCGGACTGAAACGGGAAGCTGGTTCCACAAAAGAGGAGCTTGATAACTGAAGGCTCTGGCTCCCATCCTACTTTTTAAGACTCTAGGAACCACAAGTAACCCTGAATTAATGGAGCGCAGCTCTCTAGTAGGGCAGTATGGTACTATAAGCTCTTTAAGATATGATGGTGCCTGACCAATTCGGGCTTTGTAGGTAAGTAAAAGGATTTTAAATTCTATTCTAGATTTTACAGGGAGCCAGTGCAGAGAAGCTAATACAGGAGTAATATGATCTCTTTTCTTAGTTCTTGTTAGTACACGAGCTGCAGCATTGAGTCGGAGCAGAACACAGGTCATCCAGGTTTTTATGTCCTTAAGACATGCTTGCAGTTTAGCAAGCTGATTGGTTTCATCTGGTTTGATCGATATATATAATTGAGTATCATCTGCATAACAGTGAAAGTTTATAGAGTGTTTTCTGATAATATTGCCTAGAGGAAGCATATATAAGGTGAACAAGATTGGTCCAAGCACAGAACCTTGTGGAACTCCATAATAGACGTCGGTCTTCATCGAGGCTTCATCGTTTACATAAACAAACTGAGATCGATCCGATAAATAGGATCCAAACCAGTTCAGTGCGGTTCCTTTGATGCCAATATAATGTTCAAGTCTCTGCAACAGGATGTAGTGGTCTATAGTGTCGAACGCAGCACTAAGGTCTAACAGGACAAGAACAGAGACTAGTCCTTTGTCTGATGCAATTAGAAGGTCATTAGTTATTTTTACCAGAGCTGTCTCTGTGCTATGATGTTTTCTAAATCCTGACTGAAAATCCTCAAATAAACTATTGTTACGTTGAAAGTCACACAACTGATTCGCAACTGCTTTCTCAAGGATCTTAAAGAGAAAGGGAAGGTTAGAGATCGGTCTATAGTTGGCCAACACCTCTGGGAGAGAGTGGGTTTCTTAAGAAGAGGTTTAATTACAGCTACTTTTAAGGACTGTGGTACATGGCCTGTTAGTAAAGACAGGTTGATCATATCTAATAAAGTCGTGCTAATTAGTGATAGCACTTCTTTAAACAGCCTAGTCGGTATAGGGTCTAAGAGACAGGTAGAAGCTTTAGACGTAGACATTGTTGAAGTCAGTTTGTCAAGGTCGATGGGAGTAAAGCCATCTAAACATATATCAGGGTTTACAGCTGTTTCTAAGGTTACTCTATTTGTGGAAAGATCGGTACTAGTCGAGGGCAGTACATTGTTTATATTCTCTCTAATAATTATAATCTTATCATTAAAGAAGTTCATAAAGTCATTGCTACTGAGGTCTATAGGGATACTCGGCTCACAGAGCTGTGACTCTGTCAGCCTGGCTTCAGTGCTGAAGAGAAACCTGGGGTTCTTATTTTTCTCTATTAACGATGAGTAGTAAGCTGCTCTGGCATTACGGAGGGCCTTCTTATACGTTTTAAGACTGTCTCGCCAGACTAACCGAAATTCTTCCAAGTTAGTGGAACGCCATGTTCTTTCAAGTTTTCGCGATGTTTGCTTTAATTTGCGGGTTTCAGGGTTATACCAAGGAGCGAACCTCCTTTGTTTTACTAACTTCTTTTTTAAAGGAGCAATAGAGTCTAGTGTCCTTCTCAGTGAGCTTGTAGCACTATCGACAAGATGATCAATCTGGGTAGGACTAAAGTTATCACAGGAGTCCTCTGTTATATTGAAGCATGGTATTGAGTTAAATATAGACGGAATCGCTTCTTTAAATTGAGCTACAGCACCATCAGAAAGACATCTAGTGTAGTAACTCTTGCTTACCGGTGTACACTCAGTTAGTAGGAATTCAAAGGTTATTAGATAATGGTCCGATAAAAGAGGGTTCTGTGGATAGACTATTAAATCTTCTATGTTAATGCGATAAGTCAGAACCAGGTCGAGAGTGTGGTTAAAACAATGAGTTGGTTTCTGTACATTCTGACAGAAACCAATCGAATCTAATAATAAGATAAATGCAGTACTGAGGCTATTGTTCTCGACATCCACATGAATATTAAAATCACCTACAATAATTACTTTATCTGTTTTAAGGACTAGGCTTGATAAAAACTGAGAAAATTCTGATAAAAATTCAGAATACGGACCTGGGGCCCGGTACACTATAACAAATATAACTGGCTGTATTGTTTTCCAGGTTGGGTGTGAAAGACTAAGAACCAAACTTTCAAATGAGTTATAATCTAGTTTAGGTTTAGGGTTTAATAATAGGCTTGAGTCAAAGATGGCTGCTACTCCATCTCCTCGGCCGGTGCCTCGAGGAATGTGAGTATTGATATGACTTGGAGGAGTTGATTCATTTAGGCTGACATATTCTTCATTACACAGCCAGGTTTCAGTAAGACAAAATAAATCAATGTGATTATCTGATATTAGCTCATTTACTAATACAGCTTTAGATAACAAAGATCTGATATTTAAAAGTCCACATTTAATTATCCTATTTTGTTGCACTGTTGCGGTAGTTTTAACTTGGATTAGGTTATTTTGTTTAACTCCTCGATCGTTTATTTTTGATTTAATTAATTGAAGTGGCCGTGGGGCAGACTCTGTGGTTTTGGGTGAGTAACTGCTCTAATGGAAGCTCAGAGGAGTGTGTAAGACTGCAACTCTGCTTCCTGGTCTGAACTCTGGGTTGTCATGGACCAGGTTCACACATAACTCATCATATACTGATGTAACATTAATAAAGTATCTATCTATACTGAATACTTCTGCTGGTGTAGAGAAAACCGTGAGATAATCCGCCATCTTGACTTGACAGAATGTTAAGTCACATGAAGAAGGTTCTGTTAGAATAGAATGGAAATGTACTTTATTCATCCCCAAGGGGAAATTTGTCTGTAGCAGCAGCAAACAAGGTTACACAATGAAATAAAAATATTGAGTATGGAAAATGCACAATATATACAATATAATAAAATAAAGCAGGACCTATTAAATTTAAGAAAATAAAGTAATAAAAATGCACAGTATATGCACTAAATAGAATCATTAAATTAACTAAGCAGGAGAAAATAAACAAAACAGTAGTGCACAAGATCACCAACAACAGTGTAGCAGTGTTATAGTCTTGTGTTTGATTTGGCCAGAGGTGATTTATTATAAAGTCTAATAGCAGAGGGCAGGAATGTTCTCCTGTATCGGTCCTTGTGACAGCGGAGCTGAATCAGTCTGTTGGATAAAGTGCTCTGCTGTCCCTGCCGTAGGTGGTGGAGAGGGTGGTCCGGGTTATCCAATATGGATAATAGTTTCTTCAGTGTCCTCTCCACCACCTCTTCCAGAAAACACACGCAGGGAGCTGCTGCAACAGGCTGCCGCTGGCACGGCGCCATTTTGCATTCTACTTACACGGTTTGACCTATAGGTGGCAGCACTGACCCGCCTTAGTGCGCATCCTACCGGAACCGGAAAAGAAGAGGAAGAAGTGCTTCCTGTTTCGACCCTCAGTGTCGGCTGTACTTTAGTGTTTACGTTAAATCTGTTGTTTTGTTGATCAGAGACTCCTCACGCGCTCAGCAGGTAAAACGGAAACTTTTATTTTATCAGTTGGGTTAATGTGGAAGTAGCTGCTGTTAGCATTGTGCTAACGCTAACTGTGCTAATGCTAATTGTGAGCGGAGATAAACAAGACAGAGCGAATAAAGGAAGTTTTACTGTAGAGAGAGAGAGAGAGCACAGGGCTCATTCCCCCGTTCATAAGAGTGGAGACAAGTCAGACCCTCGTAACTACCGGCATCTCTGTCAGCAGCTGTCTAAGTTCATTACTCTGTCGTATTCTATATCAAAGAATACTACATTTCCTTGACAAACACTCCACCTTGAGTAGAAATCTAACCGACCATGTACAGTTGTGTGAAAAAGTGTTTGCCCCCTTCCTGATTTCTTTGCATGTTTGTCACACTTAAATGTTTCAGATCAAACAAATTTAAA
>NW_022280185.1:294647-314942 GCF_004355925.1 Anarrhichthys ocellatus
GACTTTATTCTAGACTTGAATACTTTATTCTAGACTTTATTCTAGACCTAAATACTTTATTCTAGACTTAAATACTTTATTCTAGACTTTATTCTAGACCTAAATACTTTATTCTACATGTTCTTCAAGGCTTAAATACTTTATTCTAGACTTTATTCTAAACTTGAATACTTTATTCTAGACTTTATTCTAAACTTAAATACTTTATTCTAGACTTTATTCTAGACTTCAATACTTTATTCTAGACTGGAATACTTTATTCTAGACTTTATTCTAGACCTAAATACTTTATTCTAAACTTAAATACTTTATTCTACACGTTATTCAAGACTTAAATACTTTATTCTAGACTTTATTCTAAACTTAAATACTTTATTCTAGACTTTATTCTAGACTTTATTCTAGACTTGAGTACTTTATTCTAAACTTGAAAATGTGAGGGTTTAATCCTCCCGATGTTAAAACTCTGCAGGTTCGTCTGCGATGCTGCTGCAGTGTTTTGCAGTCAGACCTGATGGACCAGACGGTGGCGCTCTGCTGCAGCACTGCACCACCAACCGGACCAGAACCAGACCCATCAAACCCACACAGTCCAGGTCCAGGTCCCACAGGAGACTTCAGAGGTCTAAAGCCGTCAAACAAGGTTCTTCTCAACGCCGCTACCGTCGTGTGTCGCCTGCTACTGACATCCAACAGGAGGAGGAGGAGGAGGAGGAGGAGGAGGAAGTGGAGGAGGAAGAGGTGGAGGAAGAGGTGGAGGAAGAGGTGGAGGAGGACACAGGTGATCCCACCTGGACTCCACCTGAAGGAGGTGAGTGGAGAAGTCTCTCTTCATTCATGATCAAATATCAGACTTTTAGTAGAAATAAAAAATTTAAATTCAGTTCTATTTCATCCTTACTGACCGCCAGAGGCAGTGCTTAACACTGGATATCTTCCGTCTCGCGCATGCGCAGGTCGAATATTTATATCAACAAATTCACTTGTGACCTCAGATGACCCCCGTCGTCTATAAGTTCCGGTGTCATCCTGAGTTCAGTCCTTGTTCATCTTCTCGCTACGCAGGTTAGCTACCATGGTAGCATAAACAAAGATGTGTCTACGATCAAGACATATTAGAGCTTGTCGCTGTAGCCTTGTGACCACCAGTCGGAGTTGCGGATTTCTCGCCCTCCAAAGGCTGTGACAAGCTGTCCCTCTTCGGAGGGAGCGGTGTTTCGCCGTTCGGACCATCGAGCCCCTGACTGGTGGATGCCGCTATCATCGGTCGTCGCCAGTCTGATAAGGGCCACCTAAGTCGTGAAGACAGCAATCGGTGAGATCGATTAACATTGTTTTCTATAACCGTTGTTCGTTTTCCACGGTTGGCAGAGCTTGTAACATTATGGCTATCACAGTTAGCAGAGTGTTCCCGCTCAGGCAAACTTGATGAGATGCTAGTTCGACATTAGCATTATGTCCACTGATGTTGTAACATTACGACTATCACAGTTAGCAGAGTGTTCCCGCTCAGGCGATCTTGGTGAGAGACTAGCTCGACTAGATCGACATTGGCATTGTGTCCATTGAGATTTCTTTTTTACATCTGACATATTTCACAGTTAGCAGTGTCCTCACTCAGGCTATAACTTGGTGAGATGCTAGCTAGACAAAGCTGATACTGGGACTGTGTCCATCGACTTTATAACCTTACGGCTGTCACAGTTAACAGAGCGTCCCCGCTCAGGCTAACTCAGTGGGAAGCTAGCTAGACAAAGCTGATACTGGGGCTGTGTCCATCGACTTTGTAGCATTACAACTATCACAGTTAGCAGAGTGTCCTCGCTCAAGCTAACTCGGTGAATGCTAGTTATACTAAATCAACATTGATGTTGTGTCCATTGATGCTTTTTACGCATTACGGCTGACGCAGCTGGCGGTGTCTTCACTCAGGCTAACCTGGTGGGACACTAACTAGACTAAGTTAATACTGGGATTGTGTCCATTGATTTTGTAACATTACGGCTATCACAGTTAGCTGAGTGTCTTCGCTCAGGCTAACTGGTGGGTCACCAATATCTGCAGCAAATATCCTAGTGAAGAGAGTGTCCTTGCTCCCCTCTCACTGTAAGGACTGTTTTTGGGTCTGTTTCCACAGTGGCAGAGTGCTCTCGCTCAAGCTAACTGGTGGGACACCAATATCCGCAGCGACTGTCCTAGTGAAGTGTGTCCGAAAAGATCACTCTCCTCTGACTGCCCCCTGCCTGTTCTCTCAACATTCAGCAGAGCGCTCCCGCTTAGACTGATTTGGAATTCCGCATCAACTAGTGGGACAAGGGTTCCTCCAGAATCGCGGCCATGTTAAACTCTCCCGGCTGTAGGACCTGTATAGCTCCTCTTCAGCCTGAGGACGGCCCTGACCTCTTGCCTCAAGCATCTGAGGGAGGGCCACCTCAGGGAGGGCCACACCAGGGCTCTCTCCCGCCTTACATCAGATGGCCGAACCCTGACGACCATGCAGGAGGTGGTAAAATTTGGTCTTGCACGTATGCCAGCCATTTAGCTGACTATTACGTCCATCATAGTTTCCCCTGAGGAGACTCTGAGGCCCGATGCCAGGTGCCTTCAACCCCAACATCGGGTCAAAGATGACCTGCTATCCAGGGCTTCTGACACAGCAGCGCTGTGGACTGTATCAACAACTCCCTCTCCCACCTCATGCTTGCCCTCGCAGCTTCTCTACAGCAGGCTACTTTCGACGCTTCCGCCTCCAGCCTCAGTGATGCTTCATTGCAGGTGTTTGCGCTCATGTCGAGGGAACTTGGACGTATGATGTCCACCCTGGTCCAGACTCGCCGCCAGGTTTGGCTGGCGCAGTCACCCCTGTCTGAGACATGTAAGAGGACCCTCCGTACTGTCCCAGTGGAACCTGGTGAGCTGTTCGAGTCAGCTGCTATACAGGCGCTTCAGCGAACTGTTGAAGCTAGCCAGACCAGGCAGCAGTTCTCTGGTCCTTGCAGGGACATGCCTGCACCCCGCAGACCTAGGGGTCCCACTTTGGCCCCCCAAGGCCATTTTTTCAGCCTCCAGCTTACCCTAGTAGCCGCCACAGGCCTCAGTGTCCCGCTGAGAGGCCGGACTGCTACCCATACAACCCTACCTACGTCCCCCCAGACAACCTCCGAACTTGGGGACTAACAGTCCCCCCCCCCCCCCCCCCCCCCAAAGCCTCCAGAGGCAGGGGGGCCAGGAGATGTCTCCGGGCCGGCTGTCGGTTTTTTCTCCCAGCAGCAGATTTCCAAGGGAGAGTGGTTCACGTCTATCAACGCCTGTTCCCATGGTGCATCACCACAGGCAGTTTCTTCGTTTCGCCTTTTAAGGCCGCCACTTTCAGTCCAGGGTGCTTCCATTCGGACTCTCCCATCTCCCCATGGGTGTTCACAGGGTGTGTTACTGCTGTCCTTTCCCCCTGCAATCACAGGGCGTGAACATACTGCCGTACTTAGACGAATGGCTGACCTGGGCGCCATCCCAGCTTCAGGTGCCACAGGACACTGCTCGCCTTCTCTCACGTGGCCCGGTGGGGCCTCAAGGTAAACATGGAGAGGAGCTACCTGAGCCCTTCTCAGAGCATAACTTTCATTAGTTTGGCCCTATGAGGGCCTGTCTGTCGCCCCAGCATGTGGACAACAACCCCCACAACCTCTCCCCCTTCCAAGGGGGCAGACGGTTGCCCTACATCCTTTTCTCCGACTATTGGGTAAACTGACAGCTGCCTCAACTGTTGTTCCCTGGGCTTGCAGATGGCTGCACAGCCTTCACTTGGATGCCAAGTGGCACAGATACAGGGCAATAATATTTTCAAAACAGTGCCTACTCACTCTATCCCCATGGAGGGAGAGTGCATATCTGGCAAACAGTGTCCCCATGGGCTTGGTTACATTCTGCCGGTAGATTGTCACAACAGATACCTGCCTCTCAAGGCGGGGTGCAGTGTGACAGAACAGGACTGCTTGGGGGCAGTTGTCTGCTCAAAGACTGCAGGGGCAGGTCAAGGTTCTAGAGCTAGCACTCAAGCACTTCCTGCCATGTTTGAAGGGAAAGTATGTGCTTGTCCAGTTGGACAACACCTCTGCTGTGTTTTCACATAAACCATCAATGGGGCACCAGATCTGCAGAAGTTGCTACGGGGATCACTGTGCCCTTCTGACTTGGGCGGCCCCTCGCCTGACCAGCCTGCGGGCAATGTACCCACCAGGAGAACGGAACCAGGTTGTGGTTTTCCTGTTCCGTCACAATCCTCCACCGGGAGAGTGGCGGCTGCATCCAGACGTGTTGTCGACCCACTGCCCCCACTGGGTCTCCCTGACGGAGAGGACCAGTCCTCTGGGTCAAGATGCCCTGGCTCATATGTGGCCAGAGGATCTTCTTTATGCCTTTCCACCATTCCCTCTGATCTTGCTAACGCTTGTCAGAGTTCTTCCCCGACAGGAGGGATCTCCTGTCGCAATTTGGCATCCCAATCCCTGCCGCCTTCAACTATGGATCTGGCCACGGGAGGGCCCGACCGGATGCTGAGTGGCTGCATAGAACCAGTCAGACTGACTATTCTGAATGCCAGCACGCGGTCTACCTGCCTGCAGTACAAAAACAGGTGGAAGCTGTTCTCTGACTGGTGTGCGGCTCAGAACAAGGTCCCAGTACAATGCCCCGTGCCTGCTGTACTGAGTTTCTACAGTCCCTCCTAGATAAGGGCCGGTCTCCCTCTACCCTTGGAGTATACGTGGCCGCTATTTCGGGGCAGCATACTAAGGTCGATAATGACACAGGAGAGAGCCACAGACTGGTGTCCCTCATCCCAAAAAAAGGGGCTATGCGATTGCGTCCCCCGAGCGCCCCGAAGGCCCCTGCATGGGACCTACCCTTGGTACCGGACACCTTATGCTTGTCTCCTTTTGAACCCCTGGCACAGGCGGAGCCGAGATGGCTATCGGCCAAAACGTTTTTTCTCCTTGCCGTCAATTCAGCTCAACGTGGGGGCGAGCTGCATGCCCTGTTGGTGAAAGAATCATGTCTGAGGTGGAACTCGGATGGCTTGGGTGTCACTTTGTGGCCTAAATGTAGCATTTCTCCCAAGGGTGTTGACACGTTCACATATCAACCAGCCTATCCAGCTGGCAAAGTTGACACCCCCATCGGGAGAGGAGAGGTCAAGGCTGCTGTGCCCACTGCGGGCCCTCAGAGCTTATGTGGAAGCCACCGCCTGCATACGGCAGTCGGAGCAGCTCTTTGTCAGTTATGGTGAGCCTAAGAAGGGCTGTGCTCCTTCTAAAAAACAGCGCCTATCCCACTGGATAGTGGAGGCCATTGCCTATACATACAAGGCGAGCCGATCACCGATTGCTGTCTTCACGACTTAGGTGGCCTTTATCAGACTGGTGACGACCGATGATAGGGGCATCCACCAGTCGGGGCTCGATGGTCTGAACGGCGAAACACACCGCTCCCTCCGAAGAGGGACAGCTTGTCGCAGCCTTTGGAGGGCAAGAAATCTGCAACTCCGACTGGTGGTCACAAGGCTACAGCGACAAGCTCTTATATGTCTTGATCGTAGACACATCTTTGTTTATGCTACCATGGTAGCTAACCTGCGTAGCGAGAAGATGAAAAAGGACTGAACTCAGGATGACACTGGAACTTATAGACGACGGGGGTCATCCGAGGTCACAAGTGACTTTGTTGATAATATTCGACCTGCGCATGCGCGAGACGGAAGATATCCAGTGTTAAGCACTGCTTCTGGCGGTCATCCAGGATTCATAGAACCGTAGTTACATTCGTAACTTTCGTTTCATTTACAGTATTTTCCTAGTTCTCATTTTTTAATTTTTAATATATATTATATACATATATTTAAAAAAAATTAAATTATTGATCAGATTTCATTGAAATGATTTATTAAGCAGAAGGAAAAATATTTATTTTATATCCATTTTATCAATATCTTTATTTTTCATATGCAAGTTTCTTGTTTTATTTGAGTATCAACGCCTATATGTAAAATATATATCTTTTATATATTTTACATCTTTATATATTCTTTTATCAATAACAATTAAGTTTCTTGTATTTTATTTTGTCATTTATTTACTTTAATTTACTTTATTTATTTATTCATGTTAATATTAAGTGGATTTTAAGGATTTTAAGGATTATTACATTTGACTCATCAGTGTCATAATAAAGTTTATTATGATGTATTAACTCCCTACTCTCTGCTCCCCCCCCCCCCCCCCAGCTGTGAACCTGGACCAGGAGGTCCAGCTGGACTCAGACTCACATCATGCACCTGTGGGTGTGGTAAAGCTGGAGCCCGACAGCACCGTATGTGACGTGTGTGGTAAAGTGATGAAGAACAAGTCTAGTCTGGCCCGACACTCCTTCATCCACACGGGGAAGAAGCCGTTCGGCTGCCATCTTTGTGAACTCCGCTTCAACCGCAGAGACAACCTGCAGCACCACCTGAGCCGTCTGCACCCGAACGGTGTCGCCAAGCTGGAGAAGCAGCGCGCGGTCCAGGCCTGGCTGTGTGCGGCGTGCGGTAAGACCTTCAGCTGCAGGTCCAGGCTGAAGACCCACGAGGTCATCCACTCGGGGATCAAACCTCACCGCTGTGATCTCTGCCCCAAAGCCTACATGAGGACCAACGACCTCGAGCACCACAAGAAGATCGCTCACGTCCGTGGCGCCACCGAGCCGCAGACGCCGAACTTGCTGCTCTGCGACCTCTGCGGCAAAGAGTTCAAGTGCCGGTCGCAGCTGGCGGTCCACTTCCAGACTCACACCGGCGAACGGCCGCACCTCTGCGACGTCTGCGGACGCAAGTTTGGCCGTCAGTACCAGCTGAAGCGCCACAAGGTCCTGGTTCACGCCAACCAGGCCGACGGCTACGAGAACCCGCCGCCTGAGTCGCAGTTCGCCTGCGGCATCTGCGGTAAGCGGCTGAAGACCGAGGCGCTGCTCGCCGCTCACTCTCGCATCCACTCGGGCGACAAGCCTTACCGCTGCGGCGTCTGTCTGCGCGGCTTCCAGCGTGCCACCTGCCTTAAGCAGCACCACCTGCGCATCCACCTGAGGGTGAAAGTTAATGAGGGGTCGCACGCCGCGGGCCGCCGGAGGAGCACGGCGCCGGTCAAAGCGTTCCCGTGTCCGATCTGCGGCAAGGTTTTCAAATTCAAGTCGCTGCTGGCGAGTCACTCGCTGATCCACAGCGATAACCGACCGTACGGCTGCGACTTCTGCAGCCGCAGCTTCCGGCGCCTCGGACACCTGAAGAGGCACCGTGAGGTCGTCCACGCCGACGGGGCGAAGCTGCCGCAGAGCTTTGTCTGTCACATCTGTGGCAAAGACAAGAAGTGCCGCTCGCAGCTCGCCAGACACGTGGTCGTCCACACCGGAGAGCGTCCGTTCGCCTGTGACCTCTGCGCTGCGCGCTTCAACCGCAGAGGGAACTTGCAGCAGCACAGGAAACGCATGCACGGTGTGGGGGCGGAGCCTGTGGAGGAGGCCCCGCCCATCCTGTTTGACGACGACATGACGCCCGCTCTGACTTACAAACAGGAAGAGACGGTGGTGGCCGTCGACGACATGGAGGTCGTCACTGAGCACGCTCAGTCCTCCAAATCTTAGACCCTTACACGAGGTTCTTCTGACAGAACGCTGCTAGAACCTCAGGAGAACCTCAGTAGAACCTCCCGAGGGACCAGAGACGCTTTCTGTTTGTCTGAAGGATCAATTCTGTTCTGTCTCTTTAATAAAGATGTGATTGATCAGAGATCAATAATCAATTCATCATTATTGTTTCTGTTCTTTTGTTCAGCCTGAAATCTGCTCAACTGTAAAGCTCCTCCACCTCCTTCCTCTTCTCCACCTCCTCCTCCTCTCCTCCACCTCCTTCTCTACCTCCTCCTCTCCACCTCCTTCTCTCCTTCTCATCTTCTTCCTCACAATGGAACTCTGGACCTTCCTTTCCTAGCTCCCTTAGTGTAGGAAACAATGTTTCAAACAGTTTCATTGACTTTTACGACATGTTCCCGATTCAATCTCAGCTTCCAGCTGATTTCTTCTTTTCGCAGTGTTTCGTTAGAACGTCTACTGAACTAAAGAACCGTGACCACCCCTCCCTCCCACTAGGGGTCTGTGACCACCCCTCCCTCCCACTAGGGGGGTGTGTGTTAGTGGTGGGGGAAAAAATCGATACAGCATAGTATCGCGATATTTTGTGTGGCGATATTGTATCGATACATGGACGCCAAGTATCGCTCTTTTATGTACATAAACTATTAAAAATTAAAAATAAATTAAAAAAATCAAATCAATTGCTTTTTCAGTCCACTAGATGGTGCTGAGTTGTTTTCTGGTGAGGTCAGGAAAGGTCCTGGGTCAGCGTGATTGGGAGGAAGTTGGTCAAAACAAAGGGAGACATCTGGCCTCACAACGGGGTTAAATCTGCCAACAGTAGCCAGGCTCATGGGGAGAGTGCAGCGCATAACTGGCTCTCTGCCTCGACGTCCACGCATCGCAAGTTATACTGAGTTATATAACTCTTATATCCTACTTATATAAGTTATAGTTCATATACTGAGTCCACACGTTTGCATTTAGTTAAGTTGGACTATGTAGTAATACAAACAGTTCAGTTTGTCAGGTTCATGCAACATTTAGGACATTGTTGGTCAGTCTGTCTGCTTGACAATCATATTCTGCTGCAATAAAAATGATTGAAGTGAGATGAACAGACTGAAAACTGTATCTTATTAGATAAAACACAGTTTTCCTTTGGGGACATAATTTGAAGTTGAAAAAAATAATAAATCGCAGTATCGTGATAATATCGTATCGTGACCCAAGTATCATGATAATATCATATCGCGGGATCTCTGGTGATTCCCACCCCTAGTGTGTGTCCACCCCTCCCTCCCACTAGGGGTGTGTGACCACCCCTCCCTCCCACTAAGGTCTGTGACCACCCCTCCCTCCCACTAGGGTCTGTGACCACCCCTCCCTCCCAGGGGTCACCAACCTTTTTGAAACTGAGAGCTACTTCAAGGGTACTGAGCAGTACGAAGGGCTACTTGTTTGATACAAACTTCATGAATAACAAAGTTGCACGATCACCTTTTAATAATAATTTATGTGAAGAGACTGATCACATGTCAATGTTAATTATTCCTCACAATAATTATTCACAATGATTGTGTATTTTGTTCAAAATCACACCTGTTATATTTTTGTAAAAATGATCATTTCTAAAAACAATTAGGAAATCATTAACTGTCATATCTTCACATCATGACTCGTTTGTACTAACCACTACCTTCGTAACATTTTTGAACAAATTATGAACTCTGTCCCATGTTTATACAAATTATCAGTTATGTAGAATAAAAACATCAACTCTTTCACATGTTTAAATGAATCCTATTACATTAGTACTAATCACCACATTTTGGGAAATCTGGGTCAACTTTGCATTGCGCAATGAAGCCTGCATGCCGGCCTGTAGTCTGTAGTTACCGACACCAGCTTCTTTTTGGGTACCTTTTTCTCCACGAAGAAACTAGTAAAACGTCTTGTCTATAGCCGAGGGGGGGATCCAACCCTCCGAGGCACGCGAGCGTCTTTGGTCGCCCGCGTTCAAACCTCTAGTCTGGGCCTTTTCGATCGTACTGCGTTGCCTCGCCTCTACCCCCGCCACCCACGAGTTGTTGCCCCGCGGCCTGTTCTGAGGACTGACGGACCTGACGACGGTGTGCGATGGCGATGGCGGCCATTCGAAACCTGAAAACCTAGTGCGGTGCGGCGGCCTCTTCCTTTTAAAATCTACATGAATGCAAGCGTTTTTTAGACCGAGCTCCATGGGGACCTAGTGCTATTTTTAGAACATGCCTTGCGGGTGACTCGCATGGTCCCCGCTGGCGACCAGGTGCCCGCGGGACCGTGTTGGCTACCTCTGCACTAGGGTGTGTGTCCACCCCTCCCTCCCACTAGGGTGTGTGTCTTTCAGGATGTTGATCAGCAGCTAATGAGCCCACCTGAACTGATGGGGTGATTGATATATAAATCCACAGCTCAACAAGGATCGGTTGCTCCTCTCCTCCCTGCCTGCTGTTTGGAGGACCTGGCTGTTGGTTGGTTGGTTGGTTTAGTTTAGTTACTGGTTCATTAAATAAACGTAATTTCTGTAGTGTGGTGTGAAAGTGGTTAGAGCAGTTGTCTCGGGGGCACGTCCGAGGCTGCAGGTGGGTGGCCAGTTCCTGGTTGCTTTACCGGGCCTGCAGGTTTTAGTGCGTAAGTACCCACCACAAGTAGCACCTGAAGACTAGGGGGAGCTTAGTTAGTCTCTGGTTAGGCAGTCAGAGGGACGGGGCAGCAGTGATGTTAGCTGTGTAAGGGCTGCTCTTACTGTTAGTGGGTTTGTTAAACTCTGTACGGATCAGTTTGTTTCCTCTGTGGAGGAGTTATTGTTCGTTGGTGTCAGGTTTGAGTTGGATTCTGTTGGTCCTCAGCTTGACGCGGTTGCTGTTCCTGGCTTTACTGAGGGAAACTAGTTTCTGGTGTTTCCTGCTCACTGCATGTTTTGTATTCCGGTTTTTGTGATCAATATCTCATGAATCAGATCAGCCTTAACTTCCCAGTATCTCTTAATTCTGTCACATCTCTGCTTCCCCTCACATTGCCCTGCAGTGTGTCCCATTCTTTGACACTTGAAGCATCTTAAAGGAGCTGGAATAAACTCTTTTACATCATAGCTCATATATCCTGTTCTTATTTTCTTAGACAAGACCTTTTCAAACTCATGCAGCACTGATAGGCTATCAGTTTTCATTCCATTTCCAGTTATTTGAAGTCTGGAAGCTTTCACTACCTTTCCTCCTTTCACTTCCTGGATTATCTCATCTATGGACACTGGCACATCCTGTATAACACCTCTCAGCTTTGAAGCCTCCCTGGAACATGACAGCTCTGAGGTTCTTCTCTCGTTGCCTCTGATCTGTAGCAAAGATCAAAAGTCACCTGTTTAAAAACTTGGCAAACTTAATCTTTCCCATTTCCTTCTCTATTGCCTTTGTCAGTTTTAACGGATGATAATGGGACCCTTCCTTCTTAAACGCAACCACAACTTTCCATTCATTTGGTTCATCCTCCTTCCTCACACTTGATCTAGTAGCCTTCACTGTTTCTCCTCTTTCTGGTAGCTTCTTGCCATGGCATATTATCACTCTCGCCATCTCAAATATCACCCATGATATCTGCATTCATGGTACAGTTGTTGCTCAACCGCAAAATTTCTGCTCTCTTCTCGTAATCAACCATTTTCCAACACACTTTTCTTCTTCCGCACTCTGATCTCCTACAGTCCTTGTCCGCAGTAAAGATTTCCTTCAGCTGCCGCACATGGCTGTTGCTGCTGCTTCTGCTGCTGCTGCTTCTTCTTCTTCTTCTTCTTCTTCTTCTTCTTTTGCTTTTCATGGCGGTTGGCAAACAGCTTTTGGGTGTATTACCGTCACCCACTGATCTGGAGTGTGGACTATGGTTAATAATTCTCTAATACCAAAACAAACAAACTTTTTAAGACTTACTAAACTAACTTTTGCTATATATGCTATACTATTACTTTATAAATAACTTTTTAGTATGTCGTAAAAGTAATTAAAATAGTTATATTATAGTATGTCGGAAATTATTATACCCGCTAAACCGTGAGTCTTTTAAAGGTGCTGAAACAAAGAATACTATGAAACAGAACTTGTCTTTGTGGATTTTATTCTCTTCACAGAGAAGGTTCAATTAGCGTAAAGATTATCTGCATGAGAAAGAACAACTCATTACAAGATGAGTTGAATATTTAAGCACACAGCGGGGCTGAGGAAACTTCCCCTTTACATCGAGGTTACACGGTTAAACATCGGTTAGACAGGCCAAGAGGAGGTCAGAAGGAGCTAATCGTACACCTGCCGAAGTCTCTCGTACAATAGAGAAGTATATTGCGTGGACAAAGGTCACCACACGCTCAGCTTCTTGGAAACTTAGCGTAGGCAATGAAAGGGTTTGAACACCAAAACTGTCGAGCAGTATCACAAAACTATAAAACCTGATTATGAACATTTAATTAGCTCACAACTCTCTTATTGTGGGTTTTAAACCAGTTATCACATGTTTATATACTGATTACACAATAAACTATTTTCTCTGTTCGTCCGAAGGGAGGCGACCAAGTTTCTTATTAGATGAAGAATAAAATGATGTTCCTCCCAAATGATATCTTATATATACACACGTTTATCTGTATATAAAGATGGCCGATGTATCTCTCTGTCCTTCCCTTTTTAATTTGCAGAAATATGAATCCTACCCCCCTCTGCTCTGAAATCAAACGCATCCCTGCAGTGACTCCACCCGCCTTGAGGGGTGCTTCATTTCTTCTTGGCTGCTGATCACTGCCACTTCATTAAGTGCAAACGTTCAACATCAAGGGGGGAGGAGAGAAGGACATAAGGAAGGAAGAGAGGGCAGTAAAGTACACTTATCTACATGAAAGTAATGTGCAGTAATGTGTTTATTCTGCAGTACAGTGAACGAGTATAAACACTGTCCGTCACCGCTCGATGAAGATGATTGGCGGAGGCGTGATGTGATGTCATCCTTCTGCTGACAACACTGTGACATCACTGTGACATCACAGATGTCAGACCTCCATCCGGTCTGGTTTGGGCGTCTTGGAGATCCAAAGGTTTGACTGAGACACGACGGCAGTCTTGGTGCGAGGAGTACTGCGAGGAGAGAGTACTTTTACTCAAGTACTGTAATTAGGTACAAGTTTCAAGTACTCGTCCTTCTACTCTACCACATGTTTCTGACAGGTTTAGTTACCTTACATTGTTGCATTAGTACTTTTACAGTAAGAGTATTTTACTGTGTGGTATTAGTACTTTGAAACACACAGCAGGTTCACTGAATATAGAGAGCAGACTGTTTCTCTCTCACACACAACTCACACCCGCACACACACACACACACACACACACGGACAGGGCAGACAGAGCAGTGAGCCAGGTGCTTCCGTAAATCAGCTCTTATTAACAAGATGTCAGTGTTTGATCTGTCATAATCACTGAGTAAGCATCACACACACACACACACACACACACACACACACTGCATCATCAGCAGTAAAAGAGAGGTGAAGCCACTACTCCTCCCATGAGACCTGATATCGTTAAAAATCTGTGGAAGTCAACGTGGAGAGAAAAATGTTTCTCAAACAGTATGTTTGTCCCTAAAGAGAATTTAACAAACAAACGTCATTCAAACTCAGCAGAAACAAAATAAAACAGTCTTTGTTAGCTTTGTAGCCAAGTTAAACTTATCCTAGTTAAACGTAGCCGAGTTAAACGTAGCCGAGTTAAACTGAGCCGAGTTAAACGGAGCTGAGCTACCTTGCTACCTTGTGTTGGTGACGTAGATGTGGTGAGATAGATGTTATTCAATGAAACTAAATGAAACCACAACAAACTGCTACTCTTGACTTTCTAAATGTATCATTAATGGCAGAAACTAAACAGAATCACAAAAACATTTGTCACTCCTGAAATAAGCTGCCATGGTTCACAGCGGAGGGGACGGACTTCACCTCTTTACTTATCAACGGGAGTAGGAGAAGAGGGTGCTGGGATTTGTAGTTTCTTTAGTCTTACCTTCTACTGAGCATCTGAAAACAACATGTCCCAGAAGCCACCAGGATGAGCAGCAGCAGGGGGATTGTGGGTATGATCACGTACACCAGTAACATGCCTGGAGACAGACAGACAAAACATTACACGTGTTCAGAGGTCAGAGGGGTCAGAGGTCAAAGGGACTCGTACCTGAAGTTCCAGCCATGGTCACCTGAGGGGGGACCTCCTCACTGCCTGCAGGTTGTTTGACCACACCTCCACCTGCAGTGGCGTCTGAGGACACACACATGTATAAATATATATATATATACATACATATATGAAGACATGACCCTATAAGGACTTTCCTGCTCACCTGTGCTCCGCCCTGCAGGTGTGGCACCTTTTTCCTTCACAAGATGAGTCTCTGAAAGAACAAAATAAAGGCAGAAAGGATGAATGAACAAACAAAATGAATTCAGTTGAAAAATATATAATTAGATCAAACAAAAGAAGTGAACAAGTGAATGAAATAATGAAATTAAGAACAAATTAAAAAAAGAAAAAGAAAAACGAGAAATTCTGAGAGAAAGAATCTGCAAACAAAAAGATTGAAAGGCTTTCTCAATATGGCTAAAGATAATGAATATATTTATAAAATCACTGCTTCATATAGAGATATATGGTCTCTATATGAAACAGTGATTTTATAAATATATTAATTTAATATAATAAACACATGTAATTACATTCTGATTGGCTGATGGTACCTGGTTTGTCTAACAGAGAGTGAAGCTGATTGGCTGATGGTACCTGGTTGGTATTTGCATATGAAGTTGTGTTTCATGTTGCAGCGGTCGTCGTTCCATTGGTAGAGATAAGCGCCGCCCAGACCAGGTAGAGCAGTTGGTTGATGGTACATCACGACGCAGGCCTCTCCTCCACAGGACGGCTCGTCAAAATACCAGTTCCTACATCATCATCATCATCATCATCACTAGTAAATTGGCTGTTTGCTAAACCTCACCCCCTTCTTTGTACTTGATCCCTAGCTTGGAGGCTTCAACATCAGCATCACCTTTACTCACCTGAAGGAGGCCAGACTCCCATCGGTCCAGTGGTAGAGCTGTGGACAGGAAGTGAAGGTGTTGCTGAGTTCAGGATGAGTCTGGTCGACTCCGTCCACCCGAGTCAGACCGATCCAGAAGTCCCCGTCCGCTATACCTCCTCCTCCTGCACCTCCTCCTGCACCGCCCACTGCTCCTGAACGAAGCTCCTGGAGACGAGAAAGAGAAAGATGAGAGGAGGAGGAGATGAAGAGGACCAGTTGTGGGTCTCACCTGCAGCAGGTTTTCGATGTGGTTCTGTTCCACCGGGCTCTCGATGCTGAGCAGAGAGCCTCCATCCATCTCACAGGCCTGACGAGCTTCTCTGAACGCAATGCGGCTCGACACGTCGTGGAAGTAAGCAATCTTATAGCAAGGACGCTTTGGACCTCTGAGACACACCGTCTGACCTGAGGGGGAAGGACAGAGTCATAGTCCCTCCTACTGTGTCATCTCCTTAAACCTCAACTAGGAAGCTTCTTCTTGATCCATCCCAACTACTGTTGAAGAAAAGCCTCATATAACTCATTATGCCAAAATGTTATGTTGACCCAGACGAGGACAAGAGAGCATGACATAATGAGAAGACCAGATGTGCTTTGTTTATGGTTCAATCAATGGGTTTTGATTGGTGGAAAGTGACAAAAGGGGCTGAATTTAGACTATAAAAGTATGACGTAAGAACTATCACATCGGATTTGTTATGAATTGCCATTGAGTGCAATAAAGACATTTCCCCGCTGGTTTGCAACTCCACCAACCGCATCTCTTCTCTTCATTTCTACCACTACATGATGGTGGTGTTTGTGTTTCTGCCACTACATGATGGTGGTGTTTCTGTTTCTACCACTACATAATGGTGGTGTTTGTGTTTCTGCCACTACATGATGGTGGTGTTTCTGTTTCTACCACTACATGATGGTGGTGTTTGTGCCACAACATAATTGGCACCCAACCTGTGTTTGAGTTGAGGCTCGGGACATCTTCCACTTCTTCAGCCAACCGACAATCGCACTAGAGGACAACATATCAGGTAGGAGATTTTATATCTCAGTCTTTAATTCTGTATGCGTGATTCTCGCTTGTGTGATAGAGTTTGAATGTCTGGGGTCCCCTCAACAGAATCCATGCTTGTGGCGGAGGAGAGAGGGTGATTGGCGTTAGCTGATGAAAAACTAAAAGTTGTAATGGGGTAATGATTCAAATTGACAAAGAAGAACCAGCTGTAAAAGAGAGCTCTCTGTGTGTTGGCTGTACGCATAGGCCAGGGGTCACAAATAGGCGGACCGGATCCGGACCCAGACGCTGTCCTATCCGGACCTGGACGTATAACTGATGGATAATTGAGAATTTGGCGAATTTACTAGTAGGCTTCTTTGTGCTTAATCCCTTACTAGTAGGCTTGTTTGTGCTTGATCCCTTACTAGTAGGCTTGTTTGTGCTTGATCCCTAACTAGGAGGCTTGTTTGTGCTTGATCCCTTACTAGGAGGCTTCTTTATACTTGATCCCTTACTAGTAGGCGTGTTTGTGCTTGATCCCTTACTAGGAGGCTTCTTTGTACTTGATCCCTTACTAGTAGCCTTGTTTGTGCTTGATCCCTTACTAGTAGGCTTCTTTGTGCTTGATCCCTAACTAGTAGCCTTGTTTGTGCTTGATCCCTTACTAGTAGGCTTATTTGTACTTGATCCCTTACTAGGAGGCTTCTTTGTACTTGATCCCTTACTAGGAGGCTTCTTTGTACTTAATCCCTTACTAGGAGGCTTCTTTGTGCTTGATCCCTTACTAGTAGGCTTCTTTGTACTTGATCCCTTACTAGGAGGCTTATTTGTGCTTGATCCCTTACTAGGAGGCTTCTTTGTACTTGATCCCTTACTAGGAGGCTTCTTTGTACTTRATCTCTTACTAGGAGGCTTCTTTGTGCTTGATCCCTTACTAGTAGACTTATTTGTACTTGATCCCTTACTAGGAGGCTTCTTTGTACTTGATCCCTTACTAGGAGGCTTGTTTGTGCTTGATCCCTTACTAGTAGGCTTCTTTGTACTTGATCCCTTACTAGGAGGCTTCTTTGTACATACCGTAATCCCTTACTAGTAGGCTTCTTTGAGCTTGATCCCTTACTAGTAGGCTTCTTTGTACTTGATCCGTTACTAGGATCCTTCTTTGTACTTGATCCCTTACTAGGAGGCCTATTTCTTCCTTGATCTCTTCATGACTCTATCATATTAGTGACAATCACTTTGCATAGAAACGCTGATATCAGTACAGCAGAGTCACTGAGAGAAAAGCTGTGTGGGTGTGTGTGTGTGTATGTGTATGCGTGTGTGTTTGCCTGAGTGTGTGTGTGTGTGTGTGTGTGTCTCTAGTGATTAATACACAGTCTGGTTAAAACAGCCTCACACACTTTACTTTAAGTGATTAGCTGGATTCTCTTCTGCAGCATCATCACTTTACTGTTAAAGCCACTAAAGAGCTCCATATATATCAGTCTACTATCAGCCTCTCTCTCTCTCTCTCTCTCTCTCTGTCTCTCTCTGTCTGTCTCTCTCTCCCTCTCTGTCTCCCTCTCTTTTTTAGCATCAAAACAATTTCTAATGAAATAAATAAATAATTTCAATATAAATGATAACATCATATATATATATTGATCATTGAATGAACTGATGCATCATCATCAGTGCCTCTAATTCAGTGCTGGTCATGATGCTGGAACTTCAGCTTCAACCACCACCTCACCTGAAGTGGTGGTTGAAGCTGAAGCTGAAACCCTGTTTTATGGGTTCACCCAGATTTGGGTTCAATAAAATGTATTTATTTTGTTAGGGATGTTAATGGGTTTTTATGAATGGAATCAAATGTATTTAATGGTTGAAATCTTCTTAAAATTTGCAAAATAACAACAACGTGACTGAAAACGGCCTTCATTTTGTCTCACCACAATTATTTTTCATCTATTTTTTGAAGGGTAAAAAGTCCTTAACATTTACTAAATAGCATAAAAACATCCTGACTTTTCACGTTTAAGGCGTTAATTAAGTGATGTTTAATGTTATTTGAATACATTTTCAATACAAATCAATGAATTATTTATAATCAACCAAATGTTTGGAACGTCTTTCATGCTGTTCGATCAGTTTATTCACTGATCCTAAGTCATAAGTACACTCAGTATCAATGACATCTTATTTATTAAACTTTATTTTCGTAACTCACCGCTCACCACCCGTGCTCCGCTGCCCCGGGTTACCATCATCGCCAGGACGACCCCGAGGATCAACAGCAAAACTCTCATCTTGTTTTTAAAAACGTAACGTAAAGAAAAAACAATCGATGTAAAGATTTATAAAAGAAAAACTTCAAAATAAAAGCTCAAGTTTATCTGTTTACTTCCATTTTCCCTTCACTTCCTTTCTTGTTTCTCTTCTTCTGTGGTGTGAAGCGTGAGGAGGAGAGACTGTCTGCTGCTCCTCTCTCTCTGTTTCCCTTCTCTCTCTCCTCCCTGTCTCCTTCCTCCTCCTCTCCTCCCCCCCGATCGATCCTGCCTACAGAGCCCCAGATGTTACCTCCTATATCATTAAGCCCTGGGGGGCCACGTACACTTCAGTTTAATTCACTTACACAGAGAGGAAGCTGATTGGTTTCCAGCTGATCAATAAAAGAAACACTCACTCGTTCCTCTGATATCAGTTATGACAAAACTCAAATCTCTTCTGTCATCGATCCATCTGAAGGTGAGCAGCATCTTCTCATCATGTTCATCCTCATCTGATGCAGTGTCTGTGCTAAGCTAGGCTAACAGTCTCCCTCTGCATCCAGTCTTTGTGCTAAGCTAGGCAAACAGTCTCCCTCTGCATCCAGTCTTTGTGCTAAGCTAGGCTAACAGTCTACCTCTGCATCCAGTCTCTGTGCTAAGCTAGGCTAGCAGTCTCCCTCTGCATCCAGTCTTTGTGCTAAGCTAGGCTAACAGTTTCCCTCTGCCTCCAGTCTTTGTGCTAAGCTAGGCTAACAGTTTCCCTCTGCTTCGTCTTTGTGCTAAGCTATGCTAACAGTTTCCCTCTGCATCCAGTCTTTGTGCTAAGCTATGCTAAAAGTTTCCCTCTGCTTCCAGTCTTTGTGCTAAGCTATGCTAACAGTTTCCCCCTGCTTCCAGTCTTTGTGCTAAGCTATGCTAACAGTCTCCCTCGGCTTCCAGTCTTTGTGCTAAGCCAGTGGCACTATAACTTAATCAATGGTAGTAATACCTGTAGTACTATAACTAAATCAATGGTAGTAATACTAGTAGTACTATAACTAAATCAATGGTAGTGATACCTGTATCACTAGAACTAAATCAATGGTAGTAATACCAGTAGTCAATGGTAGTAATACTAGTAGTACTAGAACTAAATTAATGGTAGTACTACCAGTAACACTATAACTAAATCAATGGTAGTAATACCAGTAGTCAATGGTAGTAATACTAGTAGTACTAGAACTGAATCAATGGTAGTAATACTAGTAGCACTATAACTAAATCAATGGTAGTAATACTAGTAGGGTCATGAGGTATTTCAGAAGCTCGCTCATTAATCTCTGTGACGGATGTTGGAAATCGTTTGTGTCCGGGAGCAAAACGTGTGCAGCGATGTGACAAAAGCACTTTATTATTCCTCTGATGAGAATGGAAATCAATGAAAGCCTGAGCTGCTTTCAATGGCGCTCACTAGTCTTGATTGACCGGTTTTCGATCCTGAACATTAAACTCACTGCCTGTCAGAGCTCTGCTGCTCTCAGCAACATAACTTCATTCATTCTTTATTTATCCGTACAACAAACATATATACTCACATATATTACGTCATCTTTTAGGATGTATCATTTACTTGTAGTGTTTTGTGACTGACGGGAAAGTGTGTGTTGTCAGATCATTTTACTGAAACTCAACCTGTGTGTGTGTGTGTGTGTGTGTGTGTGTGTGTGTGTGTGTGCGTGTGTGTGTGCGTGTGTGTGCGTGCATGTGAGTATGTGTATTGACCACATCTTGAACTCAAAACTTTGTCTTTTTTAAAACGTCTGGGAGGAAGTTGAGAGTTCACCTGACAGCCACGACTGTTGTTAGAGGCAGGGCCATCACAACACACACAACACCACCGTTGGTATAAAAACTGTTTTACATAGTGACGTTGAGGAGGCACACACACACACAAATACAATGATCTCTCTCCCTCCATTCTCAGTATTGATCGGCTGCAGGCAGCTGATCGTCTCTGTCCAGAAACACACTCCACTTACTGCTGATTACCACACACACACATACACACACACACACACACACACAAACTGTTTCTGCACTGGGGTTAACCTCGATGTTATTAATCCTGTTTAACAGGACTGTATGAATAAAGTTATGTTATATCATTGTTGTTGTTGAACAGGACTGTATGAATGCAGTTATGTTGTATTATTGTTGTTATTGAACAGGACTGTATGAATAAAGTTATGTTATATTATTGTTGTT
>NW_022280185.1:317942-326707 GCF_004355925.1 Anarrhichthys ocellatus
ACACACACACACACACACACACACACACACACACACACACACACACAGTGAGAGAGTCTTCATCATAGGACCAGTCCTACACACACACCAGTATTAACAGTGTCTCCCTCACCTGTCTCCTTCATTAAATGGTTGGTCATGTGCTCACCTGTTCAGGGTCTCGGGGGTCACATGGTCTCAAGACAACGACGCCCCCCTTCTGACTGACTCGGCCCTGGGCCACCAGACAACTCCCGGTTGCTAGGTTACGGAGCTGAAAGATACAAACATAGGGTTAAATTTGTCGCTTAAGGCAGGCGAGGCGTCGGTCAAAGCAGGCGAGGCATAAAAATTCTAAATGAACCATGAAAGCTGAAATAATGAGTGTGAATAAATATGAAGCACTGCAGCAACATAAATGAAATAAACGACAGATATTGTCAGAACATTTTTACCGATAATGTAACACCTTTTGTTCAAACTGATGTCATAATGTCAGGCTACATCCACACTACGGAGTTTTCGTTTTAAAACGGAGTTCTAAAATGAAATCTCTCTCTTTCCACACAGAGTTTCAGCATCTTTTTCTAAATGATCTCCGCCCAAACTAACACGCCTGAAAACGAATATCACGTGGCTCTTCACGTACACTATGTTGTCAACACTCGTCTCTCACTCGTAGCTCTGCTGGTGGCTGAAGTCTCTGTCCTACTGGAGAGCATTTAATGTTTTGTTCCTTTATAGTTTGTGTGTGTGGACTTCACAATAGTTAAGAAATAATAAAAATAAAGTCCTCTGTTTTGTGTCAGTCCTCCTCAAAGCCGCTAACCGTGACTTCAGACGTCTCCGTAGGGCTGATAACGCCGCTGGTCACGCTGCTCACTAATCGCTCCAATAACAGCCGCTTCCTCCGTAACAATGCAGACTTTAACTGGACAACAGCTGCTAGTAAAGACAACAAGGTCAGCAACGCCTGTAATGAGTTCTTCATGTTAAATTAACCTGGTAGTCGATCGGTAATCAAGGCTGTTGATGTTTGTGAACTTCCGTGATAGGGGTGTGACGAATCAGGGAAGGACACGTCGTGACTGCCAACAACCAATCAAGTAGCGAACATGGGTGTCTACGTCATCGTTGCCAGACTTATGAGTTTCCGACCGTCCATACTAGTCGGTATCCCCAGAGTTTTCAAATGTATCCGTCCTCGGGAGCGTTTTCAAACGGAGTAGTGTGGACGCTCGGCGTAAACGGATTAGTGTGGACGTGGCCTCTGTGTTTAACATGTTAGAACTGAAAACAGTGACTTCATGAGAGGAAATGTTCTACTGGTAACAAACCAGTGGTAACTGGAGATGAACTGGTGCCGATTGGTCCATTAGACCAGAATGGATCTGAGATCAGACTCCACCAGGAGAACAATATAACAAGGTATTACATCATCAGTCACAGAGGTATACAGGTGAACATGAGGGACAGGTACCCGTCCTCTCTGAAGGACTTTGGGGCGTCTCAAGCCTTTGTTGACGAACAGCGGCTGCTGCTTGTTGCCGTTGGCGGCGGTCTGCATCTCTGGGTAGATGGTGTCGAGGTACCAGCGAAACGTGTGACACTGAAGCCGCTTCCTCAGCGCCACGCGATCACCGATGTCACCGTAGCTGCGGTCGTGGAGCTCCGGACGCAGGGACAGATACTGCTCCTGATTGGTCCACAGGGACACAGGAAGTGAGGTCAGAGGACAGGATCACGGCTCTGTGTGTGTGTGTGTGTGTGTGTGTGTGTGTGTGTGTGTGTGTGTACCTTGTACTCGTCCATCCAGACGTGCGCTAGCCGCAGTGAATTGTGGGCCATGGTGTCCTGCCCCCCCGGCGAGCCATAGGGTCGCCTCTTCCTGAAGATGTGACCGACTCTGGAGCAGGGGATGATGAGCAGCTGACCTCCACACATCCAGATCTGAGAGACACAGAGTCTTTATGCTAAGCTAGGCTAACCACGTCCTGTCTCCTGCTCCATCTGAACATCTCAGACTCAATGACACCTTCATTGACGGTCAGTAAAACAGCTTCCTTACCCTGAAGGAGATCTCCAGGTTTTCCCCACCCCAGATGTCCATGCCGGCGTCGTATTGGCCGAGCTCATTAAAATACTTCCTGTTCATAGCGAATAGACCGCCGGCCATGGTGGGAGACCTGAGGGGGAGGAGAGGAGGGAGACAGGTGAGAAAATCTGAAGGATGTTTAAATATTAGTCATCAGCCCAATTGGTCAGATAGTTACCTGATTGGTCCAGTGGCTCCCTCTGGCCCATTGAGCTCAGTGGGGGGGACGGGGTCCCACTTGAAATGAAGGCCCCAGTTGAAGCCTCCCCTGACGATGGGGGAGGGAGAGTAAGACAGCGTGTCGGCTGAGATGATGTCGATGACGGGGCAGACAACGGTGCGGCGGTCCTTCTGGACGGGAGCCAGCAGAGGCTGAAGCCAAGCCTGGTTCACCTCGCAGTGACTGTCCAGGAAGACCAGCACCTCACCTGGACAAACAGATAGGTGAGTCCAGGTAGGGAGCAGGAAACTAAAGGTAATGTGTAGGCAGTAGGCAGGTAGGATTTAGGGATAAAAGGTCAAATGTTCTGTTATGGAATAAAGATGCATGGGGATAGGATATGCAAGAATTAAGGAAGTAGCAACAAGGATGTAAGGAACAAGGATTTGGGATTATTTGATGTAGGAAATAAGGATGTATGGATTAAGGATGTAAGGCAGAAGTATGCCAAAAGCAAGGATGTAAGGACTGAACAGATTAAGGATGTAGAGAACAAGATTACATGGTTTAAAGGGGTAGTAAGTAATGATGTAGTACATACCAGTAGCATGTGAGGCTCCTATCATGCGTCCTCGAATGAGTCCTTCTCTCTTCTGGTTCCTCACCAGTTTGATTTTCCCCTTCAGCTCCTCCTTGACGTACCGATCCAAGTTGTCCTTCAGCTCCTCTGAATCAACTCAAATATGTTAGAAACATATAACATATCTCTAAAGTTTAACTAGAGAGATTAAATAATGGTATGTTAACTACAGTGGACCAGAGGGACGTTCTGTTGCTGCTACAACATGAAGATATTAAAGAAAATATAGTTCAGACAAAGAAAATAAGTGATTATTGAAACATACCGAGCTCACTGTGGTCATCCACCAGGATGATCTCGTGCAGCAGGTAGTCCGGCGTACGGTCGAGCACACTGTGGACGGTCCTCAGCAGGGCAGAGAACGCCTCATTGAAGAAACAGATCACTACGCTGGCAGAAGGTAGAGCCAGAGAGTAAACCTTATCCCGACACCTGTAGGTAAACATGAACCAGTTATCAATAACCAGTTATCAATAAGCAGTGGTTGATCACCAGTAACCAGTGGCTAATCACCAGTAACCAGCAGTTTATCACCAGTAACCAGCAGTTTATCACCAGCAACCAGCGGTTTATCACCAGCAACCAGCGGTTTATCACCAGCAACCAGTGGTTCGATGTCATACACAATGAACCCATGTCTCCCTCCTCTGGTGTGCTTCTTACTGGGAGTCTCTGGTGTCGGGCAGCTCTCGGTGGTTTCCCAGTCTGGTGGAGATGAGGACGTTGAAGGCGTGTCGGTGGTAACCGTTGTCCCTCAGCTCCTGGTCCGCTTCGTTAAAGATCATCCCTGAGGACAAGAGACGTGTCATCACGAGGAGGGGGGTATCCAATATTTCCCAGCCGCCCTGAACACACCACACTCACCCATCTCTGGCGACAGCTCCGCCACCTCGTTGGCCAGCAGAGGCCGAAGCCCCGCCCTTCGGTCGGCCAGGCCCTTGGTGATTGGCTGGCCACGGTGACGCAGGGGGGTCCTGCCACGGCCTGGCTCCGCCCCCAAAGAGAAGTACAGGAAGAGGAGGATGGACCACGTTGCCGAGGTGACGAGGCAGCCATAACAGAAGTACCTCAGAGTGACACTGGCCATGGTGGCCGATCGCATCGCCTTACATCACACTGCTGAGAGATGATATCATTCCATTATTCAGACGACATGGTTCTACAGAGAGCATGTCATTCTGATGACGGGTTAGGGGAGGGGTCGGGAACCCGCGGCTCTTCAGCCCCTCTGTTGCGACTTTTAAAACGGAGTTTTAACAAACAAAAACGATCTCCGTCCACACGGCGTTTCAGTATTGTTTTCAAGATGATCTCTGTCCAGACTAAAAAAACCTGAAAACGAATATCACGTGACTCTTCACGTACACTGGGCGTGATGGTGCCGGTGTAGACAGGAAGTAGATTGGTTGCTTAGTTAAAATAATACGACAGAGTAATAAAGTAGTCTTTAATAATGAGAGGTCGTGTTTGATACTTAAGATCTTCCTCTAAAATATTCCTCTATGAACTCAAACAGACAGTTCGTGGAAAGTTTTAGAAGTTTTATTTTTCAGACTTAGTTACAACGCTGCAGGTCTTTATCTCTCTCACCTCATATTTACATTAAAAAACACATACACATAAACGTTTACTAGATTATGGTCCATAAATCTGGTCAACACGTAAATAACGGTAATTTGTATTTTATTTTTTGCACAGTGGCCAATCTTTCAAAAGCAACACCTCTTATCTTGGAGTTTGAGGTGATACTGTCACTGAAAATAATGTTTTTTAAAATATTTTGTCAACTAAAATGTGCGTCACATCCTATTACGTCGTTGTGAGGAGCCTTTCCCTGCAGGTGATTCACATCATGAATCACCCCCCCCCCGCCCTTGGTAAACTATCAATGGATAAATCCACAAAAAGAAAAGTCTAAGGTCAGCCTCAGCCTGCCACGGTCAGCCTCAGCATGCTAATGTTATAGGTGAGAATAAGTAGTTTCGACAGAATAAGTGTCATATCAATATTTTAATTGTAACCCATAAATCAAAGAATAAAGACATTTCCTTTTAACTTATCAGGGACACAGTAGCAAGTTTTAAACTATTATATAATAACATTATAGAATAATGCATCTTATTTCCATAAAGTTATTTTGAAAACACCTTTTGTTAACATCTTATTTTGAAAACCAGACAGTCACACCTTCATCCTTCACTAGCTCCCCTTTATCATCCTGACCCTCACATGAAGAGCAAGAGAGGAAGAAACATCAGGAGATCCGTCTCTCAGGGTGTGTGTGTGTATGTGTATGTATATGTATGTATGTATGTATGTATGTATGTATATATATAGATATATATATATATATATATATATATATATATATAGATATATAGATATATAGATTATATATATATATATAGATATATAGATAGATAGATAGACTGGTGATAAGCTGATGTAACAAACACCTGAGCAGGTGAGTGTGTCAAGGGACAGGTGTCAGGAGACCTGTTAATAATCACCACAGTAAACCATTCACTCTACAACACTACAGTCTAAAAGCTCCTATTAACTGTCCGATGATGGAACCCGCTAGCTAAGTTAGCTAGCTGAACTCAGAGGAGTTAATAGCTAAATGTGCTAACAGCATTAGCTTCACAAGCTCTACAATCAAAAGCTCTAATGTCCGACTCCTCGGCCTCTTCCCAGAACTCTACTCACGGGTCATCGGCGGTTTGCTCAGCGGCACTACGGCAGCTGGTGGAGCCTGTCGTCGGGCTACAGGTCCGCTAGCCGCCGGAGCTTAAATTAGCAGGATTTCTAGTAGAGTTCTGACCGGATATAAACACACAGAGAAAATCAGGAAAGACGTCACTTCCGCTGACGACCTTCACAACAAAATACATCAGAATCTTAAAAGGAAAAGTGTTCAGGTCACAACTTTTCAAAATAAAACTACAGACTTAAGGATGGATTCCTGGACGGACCCACCGGGACCAGAGACACACAATGACACAAAGAGACACACACTGACCACAAAGAGACACACAATGACCACAAAGAGACACACAATGACCACAAAGAGACACACAATGTGAACCAAAGAGACACGCAATGAGACACAATGAGACACACAAAGACACAAAGAAAAACAATGACACAAAGAGACACAAACAATGACCACAAAGAGACACAATGACCACAAAGAGACAAACAATGACACAGAGACACAATGACACAAAGAGAAACAATGTGAACCAAAGAGACACGCAATGACACAATGAGACACAAAGAAAAACAATGACACAAAGAGACACACAATGACCACACAGAGACAAACAATGACACAGAGACACGACACAGTGAGACACAAACAAAGAGACACACAATGTGAACCAAAGAGACACGCAATGAGACACAATGAAACAAAGAGACACAAAGACAATAAGACACAATGAGACACACAATGACCACAAAGAGACAAACAATGACAGACACAGAGACACACAATGAGACAAAGAGAAAAACAATGACACAAAGACACACAATGACACACAAATAAAAACAATGACACAGAGACACACAATGACTACAAAGAGACACAAACAATGACCACAAAGAGACAAACAATGACACAGAGACACAATGTGAACCAAAGAGACACGCAATGACACAAAGACACAAAGAGACACAATGACCACAAAAAGACACACAAAGAAAAACAATGACACAAAGAGACACAATGAATACAAAGAGACAATGACCACAAAGACACACAACCACAAAGACAAAACATGACCACAAAGAGACACACAATAGATATATACTTTATTCAGCCCCAGGGGGAAATTTGTCTGTAGCAGCAGCAAACGAAGTTACACTTTAAAATGAAAATATTAAGTATGGAAAATGCACAATATATATAATATAATAAAATAAAATAGAATAAAATAACATCGCAGAACCTATTAAATCTATAGAAAATAAAGTCAGAAAAATGCAGAAAAATGCACAGTATAAACTAAAATAGAATAGTTTTCCTACTTAGTTAATTTAATACCCAACAAAACAGCAGCGCAAAATATCGCCAACAGCAGCAACAACCGTGTAGCGGTGTTGTAGTAATTTGAAGGATGATCTGGCCAGAGGTGTTTTATTATAGTCTAATAGCAGAGGGCAGGGATGTTCTCCTGTATCTGTCCTTGTGACAGCGGCGCTGGATCAGTCTGTTGGAGAAAGTGACCACAAAGACACACAATGACCAGAGACACACAATGACCTATGTTAATGCATGTGTATTGTGTGATGCAGAGCGGACCTCCTCTGTTTTACTATCTTCATGCTCAGAGGGACAATAGAGCCCTCTGTTATATTGAGATATGGTATTGAGTTAAATACAGATGGAATCTCTTTAAATTGAGCTACAGACTAGATGTCTATCTAGTGTAGAAACAGTAAGAATTCAAAAGTTTTTAGACAAAAGAGGGTTCTGTGAAATTAAATGTTCTATTTTAATTGCAGAACAAGGTGGAGGGTTAAAACGGTGAGCAGGTTCCTGTTCACTCTGACAAGAACTGCTCTGCTCTCATGACGCCGTCCAGACCGACAGCATCGCCATGGAAACATATCACCCACCGCCAGGTAACCCCCGCCCCCCCGAAATAACAAACAGTGTCGCTTCTTCAAGATGTAAAATATTTTATTTTCTGTAAATTATTCTAAATCAGATTCCACATTTTCCCAAAAAACAAAAAACATCACTCTGTTTATGTGAATATTAAAAACAAAAAAAAGAGGCTTCATGTCGTTGAACTGTACACAGTCTTGATAAAACCTCATATGTACACAAAACAAAGTGAAAAAACTAAACATAGAAACGCCTGCAGCCAAAATGCTGGGTGAAAAAACACAAAAAAAACGACGTCTTCATCCAATCAGAATGCAGCGCGAGAGGAAACTGACGGGCAGGTGATGAAGGTGACGATGAGAATGTTAAGGTCGCTGTCAGTGGAGTGATTTCTAAACATTTTGTCTTTCCTTTAAATTTATAATACAGATATTTACAGGCTGAGACTCCGGACCTCGAACTCACCGCGTAATTAGAAAATAGCTTCATTCAGTAATAAATACAAAAAGAACAAAATCTCTTATTTTACAGGAAATTAACAAAACACAGGAGGAGGAAGAGGTGGAAGAGGAACCACATATGTTTCTGTGGGCATTGATCTGTTTTTGTTGTTTTATATGTTTGTTAATAGTGCAACTTAATGACAAAGACATTCTGATAGTTGACATTTACATCTGTGGTCATTTTTACACAATATACACAGAGGACCAGCCTCGATATAAGCCCCGCCCCCTCACCTGTCAAATCATCCAACACCACCAGAATTAGCTCTGCCCCTCCTTCCAAACATTATTTCATGTGTGATCAGGTTTATTATCAATATATTGACTTCTGATATGAAGTGTAACTCCACCCACATGGGGGTGAGAGACAGACAGAGAGAGAGACAGACAGATAGAGAGACAGCTGTGTCTTCAGTTCATCCATTTACGGCAGTTAACGGCTCCACAGTGACACGAGATCTTATGTTGATCGTCCTCCAGGTCAAACTTGTAGTCATAGGATAGCTGACACAGAGAGAGAGAGAGAGAGAGACACAAATAGAGAGAGAGACAGACAGAAAGAGAAAGACAAACAGGTTGATATTAAAAGGACAGATCATTATATTATAAACAAGTCTTTAGGCCTAGGTCTTAGGGCCAACGATTTATATTGATAATCCCACTGATTTAAATAGATTATTCCTATTGATTTATGCTGATCATTCCAATTGATTTATGCTGATCATTCCTATTGATTTATGCTGATCATCCCTATTGATTTATGCTGATCATCC
>NW_022280185.1:326717-326870 GCF_004355925.1 Anarrhichthys ocellatus
ATTGACTGACGTGATTCATCCCATTGACTGACGTGATTCATCCCATTGACTGACGTGATTCATCCCATTGACTGACGTGATTAATCCCATTGACTGACGTGATTAATCCCATTGATTTACATGATTATTCCCATTGATTTACATGATTATTCC
>NW_022280185.1:326880-327368 GCF_004355925.1 Anarrhichthys ocellatus
CATAGATATTCCTATTGATTTACATAGATATTCCTATTGATTTACATTGTGATTTACATTGATATTCCTATTGATTTACATTGATTATTCCTATTGATTTACATTGATTATTCCTATTGATTTACATTGATTATTCCTATTGATTTACATTGATACTCCTATTGATTTACATTGATACTCCTATTGATTTACATCGATATTCCTATTGATTTCTGCTGATTATTCCTATTGATTTCTGCTGATTATTCCTATTGATTTACATAGATAATCCTATTGATTAACATAGATTATTCCTATTGATTTACATAAATAATCTTATTGATTTACATTGAATACTCCTATTGATTTACATAAATAATCCTATTGATTTCTGCTGATTATTCCTATTGATTTATATAGATAATCCTATTGATTTACATTGATTATTCCTATTGATTTCTGCTGATTATTCCTATTGATTTCTGCTGATTATTCCTATTGATTTACAT
>NW_022280185.1:327378-329150 GCF_004355925.1 Anarrhichthys ocellatus
CTGATTATTCCTATTGATTTCTGCTGATTATTCCTATTGATTTACATTGATTATTCCTATTGATTTACATTGATTATTCATATTGATTTACATTGATTATTCCTATTGATTTACATAGATACTCCTATTGATTTACATAGATACTCCTATTGATTTACATAGATACTCCTATTGATTTACATAGATACTCCTATTGATTTACATTGATTATTCCTATTGATTTATGCTGATTATTTGTACCTCTTCTCCTCTCTGGATGCGTCTACAGGAGCTGATGATGATCTTGTTCTCCTTCTCCACAGTGACCACCTCTGTGATGCAGTTCGGAGAACACGAGTGGTTGATGTACCTGTCAATCACAGACAGAGGGCAGGTCCTTTATATGATGACAAACAAACCACAGCTTCAGATGCTGGTTTGAGTTTAAAGAAAATGCGTTGGAATGCTGAAATGAATCGCAAAAAAATTGCTGAAAATACAGAAATGGGAGACTACCTGTCTGAAAAATGTTGAAGGCCAAAAGCATTAAACTGCACTAATGAAAACCCTTCTAGTTGAAATGTCTAACTGGCAGACTTGGAAGCTAAACTGTTTTATCGAACGAAGCTAAGAGCTGAAATACGATGCAGGAAAAGCTTGAAGCTAAACGATTTTACTGTCAAAGTAATAGTAGTAAAAGTAGGAGTAGAAGTGGTAGTAAGGGTTGGACTGAGGGGGTGAGAGGAGACAGAATCATAATGTTTGAACTAGTGCTGGGCAAGTTAACGCGTTATTATCGCGTTAACGCATTCATTAATTAACGGCGACAATTATTTTATAGCGCATTGACGCATTTTCTTATTTTTTTTTATTTTGAAAGTCCGTTGCTCACTGGCAGCGGTGGAGGAATGGAGACTACTGGACATTGCTGCAGTAAAGTCAGCAGACACTCAGATCACCGTGGTCAACTCAGCAGACACTTACACTTTAGTGCACCTATATGCTGAAATTCACCGTAAACGCATTCAAACAGCACAGATCGGGAGCGAGCATAGGAGTTAGCGGAAAGATTAACGTGAGACAATATCCGGTTTCTTCAGACGAACATCCGGTTTTCAGAATAAGATGCCAACAAAGTATGAATTATATTCACATCAAGTATAAAACATGCTGCATCTTGTGAGTTAAAGGGAAAATACACCTAAATTGTGGGTAAAGTGTCTTTATTCTTTGATCGCTGGGTCACCATCATCACCTCTGAGTGACAGCAGTATAGTGATGAACAGTAGAGCTGCATTCACATGCTCTGACTGTCATGAAGACACAACACACACATGTAGATGAAACGTGCTGAAACATGTTATTCCTGTTGCACAGCAGTGGAACGTTTCACACACAGTCACACACTGAGCACAGATAGTGAAGAGATAGAACTGCTGCTGTGTAAAGAGAACACTGCTGCTAACAACAACCTGATGTGTTTAAAGTGTTTACAAACCAAATGTTATTCACCTTTAGTTCATATAGCAGTACTTTCAAAATAAAAGTGCGCAATACACTAGTTTTGAATTCATTATTGAACTTTGAGCATAACAATGAGATTAATCGTGATTAATCGCAAAAAATCCATGTGATTAATCGCGATTCAAAATTTTAATCGTTGCCCTGCACTAGTTTGAACACATACACAGAGAATATTAAATGTCAGGCTTCATCACAAGCATTCCAGTTAGAATTCACTCTGTGGGGCTTTTATTTTGAAATGGGGGGGGGGGGGGGGGGGGGGGGGGGGG
>NW_022280185.1:329250-330507 GCF_004355925.1 Anarrhichthys ocellatus
AAAGGGGAAAAGTCATATCTCTAAGACCTGAATGACTGTATGATAGAGAGACACAGACAGAAAGAGACAGAGTGAGTGAGTGACAGAGGGAGAAAGACAGACAGCCAGAGACAGACAGAAAGAGAGAGGCGACAGAGAGAGACAGAATGAGTGCGAGAGTGAGTGGGAGGGAGGGAGAAAGAGAGAGAGAGAGAGTGAGTTAGTGAGTGAGTGGGAGAGACAGACAGACAGAGACAGAGACACAGACAGACAGAAAAAGAGAGAGAAAGAGAGAGAGACACAGAATGACAGGAAGACAGAGAGAGAGACAGAGAGAGAGACACACAGAGACAGAGACGAGGCTTTTACTGAATATCTCCAAGTCATGTGTGTCTGTGCGTGTGTCAGTGTGTTTATCAACTTCACTAATTAGCTCAATCACAAACACCTGTGTGCCTGCAGTCTTTACATGAGATAAAGCTGTGAAATCCTCAAAACCCCCATAACCATAGCTCCTATTGCTCCGATATTAGAACTGGAGAGGAAGGATGAGTTGAAGAACAGATCATGTGAACATTGTGTCTGTAGTGTGGCTTAAATGTGATCTAGAAATGTTGTACGTTGTCTGTGCAAGATGTTCTTGGAGTAAGAATTAACGTTGTTTTCTATGGAGCAGATAGTTGGTTTTCCTCTCAGCTGGTGAGCCAAATGCTTAAATCTGTGGGATTCCACAGTCATTTGTCTACGACAAGGACACGATCAACTACTTTTCCATCCATAAATTATCCATGAAGAGTGAAGATTGTGGAGTCAGTGGCAAAGTAGAAATATTTTTTTCACAAGAATCTCAAGCTCCTCTTCACTCTAGCGATGACATCACGCACTCTGAGCTGTGCTATACACACCCATTATAAAGTCAGAAAAGGACTGAAAAAATCATAAAAGTTAAAGTAGATAAGTGCTAAAAACATAAGGAAGAAATAGTAGAGGAATAAAGAATCAGCATTCCAACAATAAAGATTTGGATAACAATACTTGGAATGCTGAATCAGCATTCCAACAATTAAGGATTAGAACGTTCTACACGATTAAAGACGCTTCTTATTATCACACACACACCTACTAGAAATATGTTCATAACACAATTGGTCTCACCTGGCTGGTCCTCCAGTGATGGTGGCGTCGATCACAAAGTCGTTATCGATCCGGAACATGTACACACCTCGGTTCTACACACACACACACACACACACACACACACACACACACACACACACA
>NW_022280185.1:330517-337388 GCF_004355925.1 Anarrhichthys ocellatus
ACACACACACACACACACACACACACACACACACACACACACACACACACCAGTATACATTGCGTTCTAGGTAAAAACACAATGTTGATAATTTCTGTATTTCTTTGATATACACAAGTAAAAAGAGAACAAACAAATAAATATATTAAAAACTAAAAGACAGAAATAATGAGCTGTAAATGAACCAGAGTCCAGCTGAATATCTCCTAACTCTAGAGAAACGTTGATGTGATCAGTTTTTGTTAATCTGTCTGTCTGTCTGTCTGTCTGTGTGTGTGTGTGTGTGTGTGTGTGTGGTGTGTGTGTGTGTGTGTGTGCGTGCGTTACCTGTGACTCGTACAGCCTCTCCTTACGATTGGCTACTTCACTCCTGATGATGGTGCCGATGTACTCGATGACCATGGTGCATTTCTCAATGTCTCTGGCAGCGTAGAGACCCAGACCCTACACACACACACACACACACACACACACACACACACACACACACATTAGTGATTTGTCCTTCAGTCAGTCAGGTGTTCAGTCTGTGCACCAGGTTCCTCACCTGTATACGAGAGCGAGCCAGGTAGACGCTGGTCTTCCACTCGGCCTTCATGCGTCGGTACTGAGCCGACTTAGAGTGACGTCCCTGATGAGCTGCCGCCACCGACTCCCCCGGAGACAGAGAGATGACGCCGGGCACGAGGCCCACGATGGAGCCCACGGAGCCCTGACACCTGGGAGCGCTGCTGGTCAACAGGTTGGGTCTGACACAGAGACACACACAGGTAGGACATCACTCACCTGTCTCTGAACTGATCCACCAGTACAGGCATCTATCGGTACAGGAATGTATCAGTACAAGTGTGTATCAGGACAGGTGTGTTACCTCTTGGTTTGGGAGGCTTTGGGTTCAGAACGGGCTGATCCAGAAGGGTTGAAGGCCAGAGGCCACTCCATGAGAGGGTTCCTTCCATAACGAAAGGTGTAACGCTCACAGGTCTCCACACCTGGCAACTACACACACACACACACACACACACACACACAGGTCAGTATGATGATTATGATATTACATATTATATGTGTGTGTGTGTGTGTGTGTGTGTGTGAGAGAGAGAGAGAGACGTACAGACTCCAGGATCCTGGTCACTGCAGAAGTTGTCAATCCAAACAGATCTTCTCCTTTCAGGTAAACTGGGAAAAGCTTCAGAGTCCCACTGGAGGATCTCATCTGTGATACTGGTCCCAGTATCTGGTCCCACACAGCTGGAGAAACAGACACACACAAAGAGACAAAAATAATCTCAGATGGTCACGTTCACAGGTCATTTTGATCGGCTGCCTGCTCCCAGTCTTGTGTAATATGAGGTGATGTTTACCTTTAGGAGTTGTTCCGGTCAGGATGAGGTCATTGTATCCCGTCTCCACCACCTTCACTTTAAACAGCGGCCGGCCCTCGTCTTCCTCAATGCAGCACATGTACCGACAGCGTCTGCAGGCGCACAGGGATGATGTCATCATCCAAACCAAAACGTTTAATACGGGAAAACCACTAACGATTGATTGATTATTATTTCCTGTTTTCATTCAGAAAGACTTCCTGCTTTTCTCTGCTTTTCACAATAAACTGAATTTTTTATAGATCAAACGATTAATGTAGAAAATGACTACAGGTGAGTGTAGAAGCAAAGCATCATGGGAGTTACCTGTTGCTGTGCCGCATGCTCCAGTAGATGCGGTTGGTGTGGTAACCAATGGGGAAGATGGCGGCCTTGTTGTGGAAGGCCTTCATCTGCTGTGGGAGGAGCCTCCCGATGGCAGTGAACAGCAGGCTGCCGACCCTGAAGGTGTGACGCCGCTCGCCACGCTGCACCACGGCGGCGATCTGCCGCGCCTCGTCCCGCTGCACGAACACCCGGCGGAACACAGCGAAGCACCACAGCTCACAGTCGTACGGGTCACAGACCGCCGAGGGGTCACAGCTCGGCCCCCCCGGGGTGGAGGAGGGGGAGTCGCTGGAGGAACGGTCCGCTCCAACAGGACCCGACCTGGGTTTATGGAGCTGACACAGCATCGTCTTGTCCTGGAGGAACCAGCAGTGTGTGTTAGTGTTACTGTGTGTGTGCTACTGTGTGTGTGTTACAGTGTTTACCTTGAATAAGGTGCAGTGGGCCTGCATGCGTGTGTTACAGTGTGTGTTACTGTGTGTGTGTTACAGTGTGTGTTGCAGTGTGTGTAGCAGTGTGTGTTGCAGTGTGTACTGTGTGTACCTTGAAGAAGGTGCAGTGGGCCTGCAGTGCACAGGTGAAGTGGTAGGTGTTGGTGCAGCGGAGGCGGTTGCAGCCGCTCGTGGCTCCGGTCTTGTGACAGTGAGCACAGCGTAGAGACAGACTCCTCCTTAGAGCCAGCTCCACGTTGATCAGAGCTCCGGCCTGAGTCTCGTACACCTCGCTGGACCACAGAGCGCAGTTCAGGTGGACCTGAGACACGGAGAGAGACACGTTATCAACTGATCCAGACTATCATCAGAGACTCTGCTGGTTCCTGAAGGTTCAGAGTATCATCAGAGACTCTGCTGGTTCCTGAAGGTTCAGAGTATCATCAGAGACTCTGCTGGTTCCTGAAGGTTCAGAGTATCATCAGAGACTCTGCTGGTTCCTGAAGGTTCAGGCTATCATCAGAGACTCTGCTGGTTCCTGAAGGTTCAGGCTATCATCAGAGACTCTGCTGGTTCCTGAAGGTTCAGACTATCATCAGAGACACTGCTGGTTCCTGAAGGTTCAGACTATCATCAGAGACTCTGCTGGTTCCTGAAGGTTCAGACTATCATCAGAGACTCTGCTGGTTCCTGAAGGTTCAGACTGACCCACAGGTCCAGGTCCAGGTTCAGCAGTCTGGCCGGTCCGTCTGTCTGCCCGTCACCCTGCTGGTTACAGAAGCAGCACCTCCGCTGGTCTTTGGGTAACGGATCAGGACGAAGACACGCCCCCAGTTTATTCAGTAGTACATCCACTTCCTCCTCCGTTGGCATGGCAACCGTCTCGTTAGGAGTGCAAGTGCCCCTGGGATAAAAGAGACATACAGAACAATGCTAACAGGCTAACCCGTGCAATGTGATGCTAACAGGCTAACCCGTGCAATGTGATGCTGACAGGCTAACCCGTGCAATGTGATGCTAACAGGCTAATCCGTGCAATGTGATGCTAAAGGGCTAACTTGCTCGGTGTGATGCTAACACTATCACAAATCAAAACCCACCTTCATAGAACTGTTTTTAATGTGTGACGAATGTGTGTTCTATGTTTTTAGTGTTTAGCTTTTTTACGATGATTTTAATGTTTATAAAGTGTCTTTGAGAATTTTGAAAAGCGCTATATAAATAAAATGTATTATTATTAACAGGCTAACCTGCTGAGTGTGATGCTAACAGGTAAAGTTTGTCAGTGTGATGCCAACAGGCTAACCTGCTGAGTGTGATGCTAACAGGTAAAATTTGTCAGTGTGATGCTAACAGGCTAACCTGCTGAGTGTGATGCTAACAGGTAAAGTTTGTCAGTGTGATGCTAACAGGCTAACCTGCTGAGTGTGATGCTAAAGCTCCAGCGTCTCCAGCGGTTACTCTTCATCCTCTTCCCGTGGCGAGACGACAGTGAGTCGTCTCCTCCTGGGACTGCCCGGGGGCGGGGCTTCAGCTTCACCTTCACCTGTAAACCAAGTACAGAGTCAATTTATCATCTAATCAATCAACCGGATGATCAGCTACAACTTTTGATAATCAAGTCACCCACTTTGAGGTTGTCCATGCGGGGACTGGTCTCCAGGGTGATGGCGGAGGCGGGGGGGAATGAGAGTGAAGGGGAGGAGGTTGGAGGAGGTGAGGAGGGAGTGTGGAGGAGGGAGTGGACGGCGATGGAGGACATGTTGCTGGTGTACTGGTGCTGCACTCTGCTGGGAGGGACTGGGACGGCAGCCTGAGGACAGAAGGACATCAACTGTACGCCATGACATCATCAAACATCAGAGGTGTGTCACTTCCTTTAGATGGTACATCACTCAGCTGATCACCATGACGGACTCCTTATCAATAATCACTAACCTGGTTCACAGCTCTTCTGCTCTGCAGGTCAGATGCGTAGAGAGACGAGCAGTTTGGACTACAGAACATCAAGCTGGATCTGGACTGACCCTCCTATCACACACACACACACACACACACACACACACACACACACACACACACACACATATAGTGACTTCCTGTCTGCCATCTGTATTGTTTCACTCTGTGTTACACAGTTCTCTACTGCGTCCAACCTGTTTGAGCTCTTTGACGATTCGGACTCCGTTTCCCAGCAGCACCTTGCAGTAGCTGCAACACTGAGGCCTGGCAGTAGAAGCGCCGCCATGTTGGATGTAGTCCATGCCGACACCTGGAGGCAACACACAGACAGAAGATACAAAGCTGTCAATCACAAGCTTGCTTGTGTGTGCATATGTGTGTGTGTGTGTACAGACCAGTGTTTCCAGCAGCATCTGGTCTCTGTTGATTGCTTCCTGTTGAACTCTGCGAACACATCAAACAGTCAGTGTGACGTTCAGAATGATGACTTTTATTACATACAGTATTTAACCCACCTGTGTGAGTGGTACTCTAACTCCAGCCAGCAGACCAAGAGAGCTCCTCCCGGTGCCAGTGGCTCTGCTCAGCTGGTAGTCAGAGGGGACGGGGACCAGTAACAGCTCGGCTACCGCCGCCATCACGTCTGCTACAGTCTGTAAACAGAGTCACAGTGATGTCATCAGGAGGGAGGGGCCACACATGAACACACACAAACACACACACACACAGATGTTTACCTGAGCTGCAACAGGGTTCAGGGTTATCGCTATGGTTACCAGGTCTGTGTTAGAGCATGAGCGATGACCCTGATGGTTAGGCTCCGCCTTCACTTCTTGTTTCACTGCAGAGCCCGGACACACACACACACAAAAAAAAAGGTAAGAAATTAATTATTTTAATGATGGGTTGATCTTTCTTTTCTGTTTCCCACAACCACGACGACTCCCGGCGTGACGGGTACGGTACTACCGCAGTGACGGGTACGGTACTACCGCAGTGACGGGTACGGTACTACCGCAGTGACGCGTAAAGTACTACCGCAGTAACGCGTAAAGTACTACCGCAGTAACAGGTAAAGTACTACCGCAGTAACGCGTACGATATTACCGCAGTAACCCGTACGATATTACCGCAGTAACGCGTACGGTACTACCGCAGTAACGCGTACGGTACTACCGCAGTAACGCGTACGGTACTACCGCAGTAACGCGTACGGTACTACCGCAGTAACGCGTAAGGTACTACCGCAGTAACGCGTACGGTACTACCACAGTAACGCGTACGGTACTACCTCAGTTACGCGTAATGTACTACTGCAGTTACGCGTAATGTACTACTGCAGTAACACAAAGTATCTGGAGCCTTGTAACACTGCTGTTAACTGACCTTTTCCCCAGGCGCAGGGCATCATGGGTATTGTAGGCGAGACGCAGGGCGAAGGCGGCTCCAGTTTGATCCAGGAGAGGTCGGGGTACCTGCTGACCTCTTCGTCCACCACACTCTCTGGAGAAGACGACGGGACGAAGCCTTCAGGGCTGTCACGTCCTGACGAGTCGTGAACTCTGTGGAGGAAAACGCATGAAGAAGAAAGACGAGTCAGGGAAACGTGTCACCACCCGGAGAAAAGGCCAAAGACGAGTTTAAATAAGCGTATTATTTTGAGAATTATAATAATAAAGAAGAACAAACATGAACATTCTCCTCAACATTTAAATGTCCGTAAAGATGAGTTTTAATCAGGACTCAGTGGGCGGAGTTTACCTGAGCTCTTCTTGGTTGTTGTGGGGCGGGGTGGGCAGGGAGGCGGGGACATCTACTGTTTTGGTGCCGTGGTTTAGAGCCAGAGGCCCCTTCCGATTCAGCTTCACACCTTTCAAAGAAAAAAAAAAAACCAAACACATTTTCACTTAAGATCAGTGATAAACTGCAGATTCATGCCTTAAAGATGAAGCAGTGGGTCTAAAGGACACACTCACCCTCCTGCTCCGTCAGCTCCTCCGTTGTAGCGAAGCCATTCACCAGCTTCTGCCTGGTGACGGGCGGGGGGGTGGGAGGCAGGGAGGCCGGAGGTGTGGGGGGGTTACTGAGGTTATTCTGCTGGAGACAAGAGTTAAAGTTCAGAATCAGTGAAGGAGGAAGTGAAGCTGAGGTAGTAGTACTGTACTGTAGTACTATCCTGTAGTACTATAGCACTGTACTGTAGCACTTTAGTACTGTCCTGTAGTACTGTCCTGTAGTACTACTGCAGTAGTACCTTGTATATGAGCTGGGAGTAGTAGTCCGTGACTCCGTCCAGGACTCCGTTACCGAAGGAGCCGCTCATTGTGGAGTCTCTGCCCAGAGAGGAGCTCCCGTACGGGGGGAACAGACTCAGGTCCACCTCCAGAACCGGCTCCATCAGGGGCATCACCGACAGCTGGGGGGGTGGGGGCAATCAATAATCAATACAGATAATCAGTGAGCTATAAGACACTTTTAGCATTAAGATCAATCAATATCTGATCATCAATGAATCCTCTGTTTTAAAATCATACGTTAGTTAAAGGAGGCGGTCTAGCGGAGGTTAAAGGAGGCAGTCTAGCGGAGGTTAAAGGAGGCGGTCTAAAAGAGGTTAAAGGAGGGGGCCTAGAGGAGGTTAAAGGAGGGGGCCTAGAGGAGGTTAAAGGAGGCAGTCTAAAAGAGATTAAAGGAGGCGGCCTAGAGGAGGTTAAAGGAGGCGGCCTAGAGGAGGTTAAAGGAGGCGGCCTAGAGGAGGTTAAAGGAGGC
>NW_022280185.1:340388-348429 GCF_004355925.1 Anarrhichthys ocellatus
CATCTGTGTGTTTCTACTTCCTGCTCTCTACAGATGAACATCTGTGTTCTCTGAGTGATGATGGTGTGATGTTTCACCTCCTGCATGAGCTGAACTCTCTGCCTCTCCTGCTGATCCCTCAGCCTCTCCCTCCTCTCCCTCTCCTGGAAACCCTCACTGAACGGGTTGTTATCGTCAAACTTCACCTGCAGGTCGTGGAGACAGAAATCAGCTCTCTGTGCTGAGGAGCTTCACGCTTTGTGCAGTTATAACCTTTGTGGTAACTCCATTAACATTAGATATTAAAAAGAAAAATCTTTTACAAAGTAAAAGTCAGGACAGGAACACAAAAAAGAAACCTGTTCTGTTGTTTCTCTGATCTCAGTTCTGAATTAAATATCAGAAAGCTGTTTGAAGGCACATTACTTCTTCAATGTTCTACCTTTGAGAACGTGGAGCTGAGCCGATTGGTCGATTGATCCAGTCGATTGATCCAGATGATCCCTTTTTTTAAATTGGTAAAATAAATCTTTTTGACTTTATTTCTCAATGTCTTCTGAAATTTTATAGAGGTTGTAAATTAGCATCAGATAATTGGATAATGAAAATGGTTAATTACAGGCGTGTGATCTGGTGAAATTTTGTTGTTTCTCACTGAAACTCAACGTGAACAAACGTGTTGAATGAATTTCTTTCCTCGTTAAACCTTCGTAGAGCTCCAGGTGAGTTACCTGAGGGGGGTCCCCTGCTGCTCCATTGGTTCCTCCGGTGGGGCCCCCAGTGAAGACTGCTGGGGGGGTCTGGGTGTGTGTGGGAGGCTGGGGGGCTTTAGGCAGGACGGGGGGGATCTGGAGTGGCATCCTCTGATCCATCAACCCGGGGGCCCCGCCAGCTGGGGTCCAACCAGGGGGGACGTTTGGGCCACGGGCCACTGTGGGGCCGCCAAGGTGGGTCTGCATGGGCACCATGGGCTGGGAGAAGGGGGTCTGGGGGATGGGGGGAGCTCCTGTAGCTCTCTGCTGCTGCTGCTTGGTCCTGTAGTCCTCAATCAGCTCGGCATGATCCTTCTGCTGCTTCCGGATCTGAACACAGACATCACAGAGATATTTGTTCATAAACTAACCAGGTAGCTCTTCTTCCTCCGACGATGAACACCATGAACACTGGAGCTCATTCTGACTCAACCACACATTCAAATACGCACTGGAGCACCGAAGGTGGATTAACCTGCTGCTGAAAATAGTCCCCAACAAACACCATTTAATTTGATAGAAACTACAGTGACCAGCTGTTTCAGTATTGATTAGTGTGTTAAAGACAGAAGCTGCACAGTTGGTAGTCTGTGAGCATCATGTGAGGGACCGTAGGTACAGAGGCCTTCAGGAAGCATGTAGAACTATGTGAGAGCTGTGGGACTTTACTGGTGTTGGTACAGACCAGTACATGTCCTGTATGTGCTGGTGTACCTGCTCCAGCTGCTTCTGGACTGCCCCCTGCTGCTCCGTGATGTTGCAGAGCTGGGCAGCGTCCTCCTCGGCGACGGCTCGGCCGGCCTTCTTGGCTGTTCTCTGTTTGGCCGACAGAGATTTCTTATTCTTGCGAAAACCTGCAATCTGGTCCTCCAGGAGGCGCTGCTGCATCTGCAGTAGCTGCTGCGTCTCCACCAACCACTCCTCATACTGACGCCGCTGTGACTCGTCTGCAGGACACAGGACGGACTTTACACACCGAGAAAGGACTTTACAGGGACGCAGGAGACGTCTTTAGAGATTAATAACAATTGTGAAAAAAACACAAGAGTTGACCAGTTCCTTTTTTCTGTTTTTGGTTCTTTGTTTTTGGTGTTTATTTAACATCTGAATCAAGGGCCACGTTGTTGGGATTATGTTCTCATACTCACTGACGAAGCCCGAGCCGAAGCTGGGAGGGTTCGGTCGCACCAATGGGGCTTTCAACTTCCCGTCCTGACAGGAAGAGAAGACACAAACTCAGGAAACACATCGCGACGGGCAGAAAGAGATCCTATTCATTAGTGTTTCAATCAAACATCATGTTGTCATGGTTCTACACACCTGAACCACCAGCTGTGGAGGCTGAGTCCCCTCTGAACCCGGAGCCACTGGGGCCACCGGGGCCACCGGGACTACTGGAGCCTGCTGGAACCTGACACACACACACACACACACACATAATGAAGAGTAATAAATGCTTTTTTAACATGAACAAAAAAAGAACCAGTCATCGGCTTTATCAGCTGTCAGCAGTGACACCTCGCACAAGAGGTCAGAGGTCGTCCTACCTGTTGATGACCATGGGGCTGAGTCCCAGGTTGCCCTGGGTCATGACCTTGTTGATGCCCTTCAGAGCCACCATCTTGGCCTTCATGATGGGGTCGGAGACGGAGTCAAAGTCTGCTGAACACAAACACACATCAAATGACCTTTCAAATTAAAAGCATAGCACCTTACAAAACAACAATGGCAAAAGATGAAACGGCATTAAGGTAAACAGGAGCACTTTAAAAAAAAAGGTCCGTCAGGTTCAGGTCTATCCGGGTTCAGGTCTTACCCATAGTGGGTAACACAGGGTCTGTGGTGGACCTCTGTCTGATTAGGGCTTGCATCTGTTTCTGCTGCTGCTGCTCCTGGCGCTCCTGGTCCAGGAGGTCCTGCAGGAGGAGTGGCTGCTCCTCCAGGAGCAGAAGCCTGTGCTGGTCCTGGTCCAGGTTCTGGGGGAGGACAGCCTGGATCTGGGAGGAGGTCCCCTGGTGTGAAAGCTGGGTCTGAGGGTTGAGAAGGAGGCGAGGCTGGGAGGGTTGGAGGGACAGCGGGTGAGGCGAGGCATGAGGACCCTGAGTAGTCAGACTGGTGTGGGCAGAAACTGGGAGACCCTGAAGGTGGGGGGTGAAGAGAGCTGAGGGAGGGGGTCCAAACGGTCTCTGCTGCTGCTGGAAGACAGACTGTTGACCTGCAGATGAATAAACACAGATCAATAATCTGTCAATACAATCTGTTAACTCAAAATACAGATCAATAATCTATCAATAATATGAAATACGGTTCATATTCATTACCTCCAGCCATGGGGGGATGAACCCTGGGAGTCATGCCCGATGACAGAGCCTGTTCTTGGGTCTGGAGACAAACAGAACCTGGACCTGATGGCTGGCTGGAGCCTGCTGCCTCAGACCCTGGAGCTCCTTGAGGTCTGCTGGTGGTGACCACCCCAGCATGAGGTGTAGGTTGCTGGGTAGCAGAGGGGCCGTCCTGTACTTCCTGTTTGACGTGGCCGATCAGGTGGCCGTCGGTCTGTGTGGACCCACCGGCGCCATCCCTCCTTTCCTCCACCGGCTCCCCCAGCTCCAACTCCTCGTTGAACATATCCTTCTTGTCTTCCAGATTGAGCTCGGGGTCGGCGTAGGCGATCAGGTCAAACTTCCCCGACAGCAGGAAGTCGTCGAGGTGGAGGTCATTCGGACCCAGATCCAGGTCTTCTTTACCTGAAACAGCCAGCACAAAGTTCGTCATTATGATTTATGTCATGATTCATCTACTCCGTCCTGGATCTGAGGACCCAGATTTGACTCCTGTGCTCTTACCGTCTTCAGGGTCCAGGTTCAGGTTGAGGTCCACCAGATCTTTCACCTCCACGTCTTCCAGGTCCTTCACGGCAGAGTCCTCCCCCTCCAGGTGCTCCTCCGGGAGCGTGGACTCTCCGCTCTGAGTATGCGCTGCTGCGTGGACCAGGTGCTGGTGGTTCAGCTGTTCCATCACCATCGCCGGGCCCAGCGCCATCTCACCCATCCTGGCCCCCGGACCGGGTCTGACCGGAGACGGCTGAGGGTCTCTGGGGGGCAGCAGCGGGACCTCGGGCAGAGAGAAGGACATCCTCAGGCGGTTCTCGGGGGCGTGATGACGGAGCTCGATGTAGGGCTGTCCCATGATACTGTGCTGCTGGAGGGGGAGGGAGCGGGGGAGGAAGGGCTGGGGGACACCTGGGGGGTAGGAAGGGGGCCATCAGTGACTTTACAAAGAACTGAATCAATAAATGAGCCTCTACATCCATCAGAGAGAAGATGACATCATCAGGTTCACTAGAGACTCCAGCAGAGACCAGTCCACTGTGGACTTTAGTCTACAGGGACCAGTAGTCCTCATTATACAGGATGATCTGAACAATAGCTTTACCTTAAGACTACAATATATATATATAAATATATTTATATGTATATATATTGTCGAACATATAGTTGTGGTCCCTGATGTTCTCCATGCAGCAGTTTTGTAATGGAGCGGTTCATAAACTCACCAGATATCATGTGTGGCTGAGCACCGGGAGCCGGGACAGGTCGGATGCCGGTGAACTCCACAGGTATCGGCCTCTTCATCTGGAAAGTGACTCCCTCCACCATACTGAGCCCAGATCCATGCACCGCTCCCTGGGGAGGCCGTAAGAAGGAGTCCTGGAGACCCGCTGGAGGAACACCCAACCTGAAGGACCAAGAAAAAGACGAGTGAACCAGAACACATCATCAGATTAGGTCAGGACGAGGCTTTGAGGCTCTTCTCACCTCAGGACTGGTCCTCGGACTGGCAGCTCTTTTGGGGTGAACCCCCTCTGCTGCACCCCAGGGAAACCTCCAGGGAACCTGGGGGCCAAAGCCCCCGCTGCCCCACCAGGCCTCACTGTGCCGGGGTATGGGGGTGGGGGACGTCCAAACAGGTCTATTGGAGGAGCAGTGGAGGGGTCTGGCTGGGACCAGTGTTGTGGTGTGGCAGAACCAGGGACGGGTCCAGCAGCATGGGGTCCAGAGGGTCCAGAAGCTGCTTCCTGCAGACCTTTCTCCTGCCGTAACGCACTCTTCTGCTGCTGCTGCCTCAGGATGAGCTGCCGTAGACGCTGACGCTGCACAGAAACAGATAGAACAGTAGAACTCAGCAGAGCAGAGAAACCAGAACCAACAAGCCCAGAAATGAACCTTTTCAAGAGGTGAGACAACACATCAAAAAAGTCAGCTCTGATTAAAGAAACCAGAACATGAAAAATGACATGGTCACCTGTCCCACCTGTCTCAGCTTCTCCTCCGAATCACCAAGCTGAGGCAGCATGCTCATTGGTCCATCTAAAGGAGCCACAGCCATCGCTGCCATCTTATTGGTTGTTGTCTTGTCCATCTGTGAGGGGTCTGCTGTCATGTGACTCTGCTCAAAGGGGTCGTGACTGGGAGTCTGACCCGCCAAGAAGACGCTCTCCTCTGACATCCCAGGGTGCTTCAGGGTCTGGTTGCTGGGGGTTGTGGGAAATAAGTCCTGCTGTTGTTGTTGCTGTTGTCTTCCTGGAGACTGCTGCAACTGAAGAGAGAAGAACAAAATCAAACAACATACGCTGCAGTAGACACGTACGCTGCAGTACTACAGACACGTACGCTGCAGTACAGACACGTATGCTGCAGTATGCTACAGTATGCTGCAGTACAGACATGTATGCTGCAGTATGCAGCAGTACAGACACGCAAGCTGCAGTACCACAGACATGTACGCTGCGGTACAGGCGCGTACGCTGCGGTACAGGGGCGTACGCTGCAGTACAGACACTTAAGCTGCAGTACTACAGACACTTAAGCTGCAGTACTACAGACACGTAAACTGCAGTACAGACACGTAAGCTGCAGTACCACAGACACGTAAGCTGCAGTACCACAGACACGTAAGCTGCAGTACCACAGACACGTAAGCTGCAGTACCACAGGCACGTAAGCTGCAGTACCACAGGCACGTAAGCTGCAGTACCACAGGCACGTAAGCTGCAGTACTACAGGCACGTAAGCTGCAGTACTACAGGCACATAAGCTGCAGTACTACAGGCACATAAGCTGCAGTACTACAGGCACATAAGCTGCAGTACTACAGGCACATAAGCTGCAGTACAGACACGTACGCTGTAGGACAAATAAAAAGACATGTGGACACTCTGTTACCTGGTGTGTTGGGGTGAAGGTCACCGTCTCTCCAGACAGCCCTGAAACCAAAGGGGATGAACCGGATCCTGCAAGTTGAGGAGTGAAGATCTCCATTGGGGCCTGGCTGAAGGGCTCTGGGGCCTTCTGAGGCCGCGGTGTGGAGGGCTGCTGGGCGTAGGGGTCCATTATGGGTCGTGGTGTGGAGGGCTGCTGGGCGTAGGGGTCCAACATGGGTCGTGGTGTGGAGGGCTGCTGGGCGTAGGGGTCCAACATGGGTCGCGGCGTGGAGGGCTGCTGGGCGTAGGGGTCCAACATGGGTCGTGGCATGGAGGGCTGCTGGGCGTAGGGGTCCATCATGGGTCGTGGCGTGGAGGGCTGCTGGGCCTGGGGGTCTGTGTTCCGCTGACTCCCCGGCGATCGAGGGAAGTGCTCGGTGACAGTGGGGCGGGGAGTCCCCGGGTTGGAGGCGTAAGGGTCGAGGTTTGGGTGGGAGGGGGACGGACGTCTGCTGGTAGACTGCTGGTTATACTGGTCCAGTCTCAGTGCAGGCGGTGTGGTGAGGTATGTGGGGTCAGAATGAGGGTGTGGTGTACATGGAGTCTGAGGGTTGGTGTAGGGGTCAGGCGAGGGTCGGGAGGTCAAAGGTGAGTGCTGGGTGAAGGGGTCAGACATCTGCTGGCTGTAGTCAGGTCTGGGGGTACCAGGTGTCTGGGCATAGGGGCTGCGGTGGGGAGAGCCCAGTCCAGATAGCGGACTGGAGGGGAAGGGAGGGTCCTGCGACTGGGAGAGAGCACAGCCCAGGTCTGTGGGTCTGGACAGGTCCCTCCTTCCTGCTCCTCCTGTGGTACCAAACACCTCCAGTTGAGGCTGGTGCTGAGGAGGCATGGGGGCTTTAAACAACCCGCCATGCACCAGTTCACCACCGCGACCGTACAGTTCAGACACCGCTGCACGGATGTTACTGCTGTTGTGAGGAGTCCGCAGGTATGTCTCAGCTGCTCGGATACCAATGTGTCGGGCTGAAGGGTCGGAGGCCGAGCCAGAGGGAGGACTCATCATACCGGCCCTGTTCTGCTGCAGTCCTGGGAGGAGAAAACAAGGAGGAGACGGTCACTGGGAGGAGAAAACAGGGAGGAGACGGTCACTGGGAGGAGAAAACAAGATGGAGCCGGTCACTGGGAGGAGAAAACAAGGAGGAGACGGCCAGTGGGAGGAAAAAACAAGGAGGAGACGGTCAGTGGGAGGAAAAAACAAGGAGGAGACGGTCAGTGGGAGGAGAAAACAAGGAGGAAACAGTCGATGGAAGGAGAAAACGAGGAGGTGCCAACTGGGAGGAGAGTTACCTTGTTGGGGTCCGAGGGTCCTGGAGACGTCGGAGGTTTTGGAGTCGGGGGACGGTGCAGGAGAACCAAAGGCATCGTGGGCTGGGGAGGAGCTGAGGGAGTTGTGATGCTGGGGGACACCAGCCTGTGAGGAGGGGGGGCGAGTAGGCCCTGCTACTTTAATGTTGGGTTCCCAGGGTGAGGAGGAACGGGAGGAGGGCGGGGAGAACATCTGAGGGGAGGAGGGGGGCTGATGGAGGGGAGAGGAGGGGAGGGGGGAGTGAGGGAGTGAGGAGAAGCCAGAAGGGGGAGGGGCTTGTGGTTTGAGGAAGACGTTGTCAGCTGGTCCCGAGCTCTGCTGAAGGAGGTGCTGTCTGGAGGCGTCGCCCCCGATGACGGGTGCCACGGGGCTTCGGCTGCCGGCGTCTGGAGAAAGACGTCCGGCGAGCTGCAGCTGCCTCTGCTGGAGGAGCTGCTCGTTCTTCACCTGCTCCAGCTTCTGACTGGCCTCCATCTTCGCCAGCTGCTTGTTCTTATGACGCATTTGCTAAAAGAGGGAAAATGAAACGCAGAGAGGAAGACGGACGGAAACACAGAGCGACACGAGTCAGCGTCTCTACGTCTCTACAGTTCAAACATGATGACATGGCAGCTAGTAATGCTCGCTTTCCCTCTCTCTCTGTTAATGACAATCAGTGATGAAGTCATTTAATGTACTGGAGGATCAAACATGTGACTGAGAATCATTCAGACTGTGTGTGATGTGTTGGGGGGGGGGGGG
>NW_022280185.1:348529-351608 GCF_004355925.1 Anarrhichthys ocellatus
CCTGATCACTTGTCCTCCCTGCTGTCTGTCTCTCACCTGGTTAATCATACCTGCTCACTGTGAACGTCAAGCTACTGTCGTCCTTCAGCACACAGACCTCAGTCCTGCACTTCCTGTCACATGGTCTCCGGCCACTGTCGTCCATGTTTACAGCTTCAGATTTCTTTGTCACACCCTTTCCCCTCCCCCCCCTCTACTGACTACTACGTTCATCACATTTCATACTGCTCATTACTAACTCTGATGGAGCTACTCGTGAATGTGTCTTAATGGTAGTTTGCCTGGTTTGTGTTAAATCAAACTGCACCATCTCTCTCCACTTTAATCTGTATGATGAGAAAAGCCTCAGAAGAAGCAGAAGAGAATCTGTGCTGCTCCCACAACTGACAGTTTGAATCCACATGTCTTCATCGGTGTGCGGTGGACGTTGAAGGACGGCAGCAGAACAACATTCAGAGGAAGCATCCCTTTAGAATAAAATCAGTCAGTTCTGAGACGGACTGAGGCCACGGATAACAACTCTGGGTCAACTTTACTTCAACTGTCCTCAGACTGAAATGAGTGCTGTGTTCCCAAAACCCTGAAATGTAAAGTGGCCCACAGAAGAGAACCGTGACCTGTCCTGGGTCCATGTGTCTGAAATCCTGTTTGCTTTGGGAGAGTTCGTCGCTTCGGTCTGAGACATTTATAGTTTCCAGTGTTTCTGTCCTTGAGGTCAATGATGAGGAAAATACAGCAGCTCTGACTTCATAACGACTGAAAATAACATTACATTACAGTCATTTAGCAGACGCTTTTATCCAAAGCGATTTACAATTCAGATTCTATCACATCTCTACACCGTAGGCACAGCTACAGGAGACATTTTTGGGGTTAAGTGTCTTGCTCAAGGACACAGACATGCAACTAGCAGAGCCGGAGATCGAACCACCGACCCTCTGATTGAAGGACGGCCCTGCTCTCCACTTAGCCACAGTCGCTAACAACAGTATGCTGTTCTACTGCCCATAAACTAACATCTCACACAGGCTGGAACATATTGACACATTAGCAATTAATCCTCAGATTATTTTCTCAAACAAACATCAGAAAAACACAAAACAGTCCTAAAGATATTCTGTTTACTCGACCGTTAAGAAAAATAAAACGGTTTGTTTACTTAATTATAACTTAATTATCAATCAATAATCAAATTAGTTTGATTCTTTGTCGATCAACAAATTAATGAATTGTCCTGATAACCAGCTGTTGACTGACCGATAACCGGCTGCTAACTGGCTATTAACTGACCGATAACTGGCTGCTAACCAGCTGTTAACTGACCGATAACCGGCTGCTAACCAGCTGTTAACTGACCGATAACCGGCTGCTAACCAGCTGTTAACTGACCATTGACCAGCTGCTAACCAGCTGTTAACTGACCATTGAGCAGCTGCTAACCAGCTGTTGACCTCCAGGTGAACCAGTGGAAACTGTGTGGACCAGCAGAAGCAGCGCTCCGGGACACAAAGAGGATTTCAGAGGGTTATGGATCCAGGAAGTCTGCCTGAACAAGTTCTTGAGATCTTACCAGAGCCTCTTTGCCACCTCCTGCTACAGATGCCTGGTAGGGACAACCTTTATCTGTTGGTGATTTTAGGGCTTTGCTTTGGGGGAGATTTTCCTGCCTCTTCTTACCGGCTCCCCATCTGTCTTTTACCTCTCCCTTTTCAATGACAATTACATCACAGATATTAGTGGGAGTCAGTGAGTGAGTCATGCACATCATCTTCATCAATGATACAATGACAGTCAAAATCACATGACTCTGACATGCAGCCTGGTGGTTACCATGGTTACTACTCAGAGAGGGAAACCAACACCCCCCGATGCCGTGATTGGACCACATCTGAAGTAATTTAAGGAACTAAAGTCAACAGTGTTCATGAAAGTTGTATATTATAAAGTGTGGTAAAATATAAAGACATGTGAGCCACCAGTCTGGTGTTGGTTTCTCTCGCTGGTTCTAGTTCATGAGTGATGAGGTGTGAAGAACAAACACACTGAAACTCTGCTCACCTGTCTGAACTTCCACTCCTGCTCCTGTTCGGACTCTTTGGGCCTCAGGGGGTCCTTAAACGCCCCCTCCAGCTCCAAGGAAACAGGGTCATAAGGTCCCAGCAGCGGTAGAGGCTGCTGGGAGGACTGGAGCTGCTGGGAGGACTGGAGCTGCTGGGAGGACTGGTGCTGCTGGGAGGACTGGAGCTGCTGGGAGGACTGGAGCTGCTGGGAGGACTGGAGCTGCTGGGAGGACTGGTGGCGTTTGAGCTGGTCGTTAGACAGCTGCACCTTGTTGATGCGCTGAGCCGCCCGGTTATCTCGAGCTTTTTGCTGGTAAAGAGAGGAAACAAGAGGTCATGCAGACGTGATGACGTTAGAAACATGATGCTGCTTTATTCCTCTGGTCTATAAATCAGAGCTTCACTTTAAAAAGGTTCATCTGATCCACTTTCACCAAGTTAAATCTTTTTAACCAACTTCAGTCCAGATCAACTAACAAATATTAATGAATTTTCAGAATATAGGAGGCAGTTCACAAACTCGCCCAGTTTGGACGTCACCAACGACCAAATATGTGACAAAGAATATTGAATTCAATGTTTCACTTTCTGACATCAATGATCTGTAAATAATAATAAACTCACCACGAAGGGAGCTCGGTCCTGAGAGCTGGCCTTCCTCCACAGCTTAGCGATCTGCTTCACTCTGGTGGACCAGTCTGACACACACACACACACACACACACACACACACACACACACACACACAGTTCAGTAGAGGACACCATCAGACAGACTACTGAGTTTTAATAAACGGCCATATTGATGAACGCTGATCTCTATAAAATCATAAGATAGTAAATGTTGCAACGCACAAGAAATATTCTGGATGTGTGTGTGTGTGTGTACCAGGGTGCTATGTATGTGTGTGCGTGTGTGTGTGTGTAACAGGGTGCTGTGTGTGTGCGTGCGTGTGTGTGTGTAACAGGGTGCTGTGTGTGTAACAGGGTGCTATGTGTGTGTGTGTGTGTGTAACAGGG
>NW_022280185.1:386608-404108 GCF_004355925.1 Anarrhichthys ocellatus
ATATAAATAATAGTTTATCTGATAAAAACTTTGTGCAAACATCAACTCATCATTGACCACCAAACAAACAATGTCATTAAAACACCAGCGCTGTTTAACAGCCTCCAGGTCTCCATTGTGTTGGTAGAAGCTGAACTGCAGCAGAGTCTGGCCCTGATGTTACAGCCACACTGACCTGGCCTCCTGACCCTCCCTGTTCTCCACTCGGTTCTTTCTGCTCAGATAAATTGCCATCTTGGCTTCCCCTGAAAGATAGTTAAGGAACTGACACTTTTCTTTTCCTGTTTTCTTGTAGGCAGCTCCCATGATGAAAACCCTTTCAGTAAAACACATGAGAAAGACTAAAAACCAATGTTAAAAGAGAGAAGAACTCTGCGAGTGTCTTACACTCAGTAAAAACATGGTGAACAGTCTCTCTAAGGCTACAGAATGGGCACTGGCTAAGAACAGAGGGATTAAGAACAGAGATAAAGCATTGGAGGCGACAGCACCATGTGAAATCCTCCACTGGAGGTCGGCAGTCCGTTTTCTGAGGGGAGGTTTATATAAGATCCTCCACTGTGGACCAGGTCCGTTTTGTCCCAGTCTGTCTGACCACACATTGGGGAGCCTGTTGCACAGTCCGCTCTTGTTTGTGCCCTTCACACAGTTAAAATACAAGGTCTTCTTGTCCACCTTGTGTAGTGTCAGTTTTTCTGGACATGTTGTAGCAAGCAGGGGGCCGGTGAGTTCCCCTAGCCCTGGGCTCAGGGAGATCTCAGGGAAAGGGTCTGAAGGGTCCGGCTCGACTTTTCCTTGGCTGTAGTTCGTGAGGAGGCTCCTTTCTTTCCCCGTCAGTCTCTGGCTCCACAGCTCCAGGAGCCCCCTGGCCACCCGGACAGAATGCAGACCCAGCAGAGAGCCCAGGGCCGGGGCGTCGCTCAGCGTCGGCCCCACTGCGTCCACCAGCTGCTGCAGGCACAGGGTTCTGGATTTGCGCAGCGCCCCCCATCAGGCCAGGGGTGACATTGCTGCTGATGTCCAGCTTGGCCCTGTGAATTAATGGTTCTCTCAACAACCAGTACAAAGAGTTAGACTTTGGGCACCTTTTATGAGTAAAAAGGGCCCAAGACTTAAAAACACCCTGATAAAACAGGCAGCCCACTTACCTTTAAAACACTAGAATCAATTAGAAACAGAGCAGTATCCAGCCCCAGGTTATCTGCACGTCTGAGAATGCAGCTGGCCACATCTCTCCACACTAAACCATCCGGACTTGTGAGGTATTTTTGCACAAACTGAATTCTAAAAGTGGCCATCCGGCTGGCAGGTGGACGAGGTCCTGCCCCCCCCCTCCTCTCTGGCTAAAAACAGCACCCCTTGTGGCCCCCAGTGCAGACCCTCCCAAGCAAATCGACCATTCTCCTCTGTATGTGGGCTAGAAAGCCTGAGGGAGGGTCTAGGCAGGTTAGACGGTGCCAGAGTTGGGATGCTATAAGATTGTTTAAAACCAATACTCTACCTTTAACAGACATCTGAGGGAGCAGCCATTTCCATTTGAAAAGTTTTCCCTCGATCTTCTCTGTGACGCCCTCCCAGTTCTTCTGGACTATGTTCTCTTGTCCGAGATAGATTCCCAGATACTTGAAGCCGTCTCTTCCCCAGACCAGGCTCTGGGGAAGAACTGGGAGACCGTCACGCCATTCACTGACAGCGAGGGTTTCACTTTTCTTCCAGTTCACCCTCGCTGCCAATGCTATGCTAAAATCTTCCACAATATTGGTTAAAAGGTCTGCATCCCTCTGGTATGAAAACAACAATGTCGTCTGCATAGGCTGATAAAACCTTGTTCTTACTAAAACCAGGTAAGAACAGATGCTGTAGATTTTGGCTCCCCTGATTCCTCCTCCACCATCTCAGCCTCTTCCACCTGATCCTCCCACGTATTCAGTTCTCCACCCGCCTGTACTTCTTCTATCTCACCTGACTCCTGTATTCCACCAACCTGCTCTGTTAGGTCTATAGGTTTCTCACTACATCCGTTTTCACCCGTTTCCTTTGCTTTTCCTCAATCCTCACCATCTCCCACCTTACCCAAAGCCTCTCCCTCACTGTCCTGGACACAATCACTCACACCGTGCACATCACTTGCACTCATCCCGTGTAGGTCAGGCACAGCAGCGGCACGGCGCGGTCCGCGGTACCGCAATGGACCGCTCAGATTCCGCAGCTGGGTTCGCAGCAGGAGGTGTCTCCACCGCACCCTTGCGACCAGCGGACGGCCCCGCCACAGCGCCGAGCGCCACACCCAGGTCAGGTGGAGCCGGGTCCCCCTGCCTCGGACAGGCCCTCACAGTATGCCCCTCCTCACCGCAACCGAAACATTTCATCACCGACGAAATCACGTAATCATAATCATCTACTTTAACGTGGAAGCTGAGCTCCTCATTCCGGTTGTTAAGTATCATATACAGGTGTCTGCGGTGAGACACCACGTGCTTCAGTAACTGAGATTTACACCCAGACAAGATCTTTTTGATCGTGACACCACCTTCTCGTGTCTGGAGAGTTCTCTGCTGAGAAACTCGTCGGTGATGAAAGGAGGGACATTTGATAGTACCACTTTCGTGGCCGGTTGCGTCAGCGGCAACACCTGGACGTACCATTAACCTTGAGGCCTGTCTCGATGACTCGGTTCACCTTCTCCACCTACTCCAGGAAGATGACCACGGCGCTGTTCATCCGAGCGGCCGTCTTTACGCTGCTGTGCCCGACCATGTCCCCCACAGCCAGCCCAATGTCCTCCACGCTGCACGGAAAGCCGACGCTGATCTTAATGCCGTGCTTTCGCGTGAGGTGGGACAATTTACCATGGCGTCTAAAGACGCCAACCAGCGAGACACCGGCAGGAGAAAAGAAAAACACCAAACCCAAACTCCCCAAAAATCGATTAAACTTAACCTAAAGTGAAACACAACCAACAAACGACCTCAAAGTAAAGATCGAAAAACCACTCGCTCAGCGACTCACTCACACACACTCATTCCCAGCATGCACTGTAGAGAGAGAGAGAGAGAAAGTTAGAGAGAGAGAGAGTGACAGGAGAGAGAGAAAGTTAGAGAGAGAGAGAGACAGACAGGATCGAGCAGTAAGACATTTATTGGATTATTAATTTGTGAAGCTGAAGATCAAACAAAAGGTAAAGTCAGAGAAACTGGTTCAGTTTGACTCTCAGACATTTTACATTAAAAAGGTTTCTCTAACATTTAGATGAAGGAGCTCAAGTTGATCCTTAAATGTTAGATTTATGATTTAAATATCTTCTTAAAACATGAATTTATCTGAGAGGTTATCCTGATTTTACGTCATTTGTTTGTTCATTTATTTCTATAAATGTTTTTACTTCTTTATGTCTTATGTTACTTCAAAGTTCTCAATCTTTGCGTGGAACCCAATGTAACTGAATCTTTTGTTGAAAGCAATGTCACTGTGGTACTGTAGAGTCTCTGATCATGTTGATTGATCCAGTCGATTGACAATTTAGAGGTATTTGTACTTTAGTTGAGTACTTTTAGTCCATGCTCATCTCATAGAGAAAAGTGTACATTTTATTAAACTATAACCTTCTGACCATTTTAGTTACTTTATTTTACTTAAAGTACATTTAGCTGCTAATACTTGTGTAGTTTTACTGCAGATGATTTTGACTGCAGTACTTTTACCTATATACGTGTATATATATATATATATATATATATATATATACGTATATTTTCAATTCCTATATACGTATATAGACGTGTTGTTGTGTATCTCTTTTTATTAACCGGTCCAGACCATCGAGATGTAACCAAAGACAATATTCAGTGACTTCATTCATGTTCTCTAAGCAGATGTTTATCTGCCTCTGTGTTTACCCCCAACACTCTCCCATGATGCAACAGGAGAGGAACCTTTCCACTGAGTCTGCAGTTTGGACTCCGACAGGTCAAAGAGTCAAACGGTTCAAACGAGAGGGAGACGTACGTTTTAATATGTTTTCATGCTTTACTCTGAGTCTATGTTGGACAGCAGCGAGGACTCAGGACACAATGGGACAGGGGGGCAAACCAGCAGAGGAACTAGGCTCAATGAACTGGGCTCAATAATAATAATAATAATAATACATTTTATTTATATAGCGCTTTAAAAGGCTCTCAAATACACTTTACATGGTAAAAACAGACACAATAAAAGCATTTATTATAAGAACAAATAGATAACATAACATTAAGGAACAACACGAAAAAAAAAGAAAACATACATAACTGACTTTACAGGTTAAAAGCAGATTCAAATAGATGAGATTTAAGTGCAGTTTTGAAAGTGGCGAGTGACGGAGAATGTCTGAGGTGCTGGGGGAGGGAGTTCCACAGGGAGGAGAAGGCCCTGTCCCCCCAGTTCCGATGCTTGGACAGAGTAAGGGGGGTAAGGAGGTTGGCGTCGGCGGATCTGAGGTTGCGGTTGGGAGCGTGTCGATGCAGGAGGTCTAGAGGTATGAAGGGGCGAGGTTATGAAGGGCTTTATATGTGATGAGAAGAATCTTGAACTGGATTCTTTGCTGTATGTGTCACGATCAGGCTTTGCCCTGTGTGTTCTGTGTCTTTGTTTCTTTCTGTAGCTCCTCACTCACCTAATCAGTTCATTCAGTGCACCTGCCAGTCACACTCGCCTCATCAGCTCATTACTCTCACCTGCTCCCTCTGCCTCCTTCACTATTTAAACCCCTGCCGCGCACGTGCGCGCGCACACACACCCACTGCCAGATCATTGTTTGTTTTCCTACCTACCCGCCCGCCCGTTTTGCTCGTCCTGTTCTGCCTTTTCCTGCCGGATTTTCCCCCTCGTCTTTTGTCTTGTCCCTGGATTCCCTGTTTGTTTTTGGTTATCATTAAAACCTTTTTCACTACACCTGACTGTCTGCGTTTGAGTCCTCATCATGCCCGGTGACAGAATGTGGAGCCAGTGGAGGTTTAGAAGGACTGGGGTGATGTGGTCTCTGGTGCGGGAGTGGTAGAGCAGACCGGCAGCTGAGTTCTGGATGTATTCTAGTTTGTTGAAGATTTCGGTGGATGAGCCGTACAGGATGCTGTTGCAGTGGGCCCAGTGGGCCCACTGAGCCCACTGAGCAGAAGGTCTGCTGACAATCAAAACAAAGCAGGAAGTTAAGAGAGGAGAGTTAAACTTACAAAATAAAAGCAGGAAGCACTGAACTGAATGAATGAGATGAAAAGAGAAAATCCCAGAGAAGCAGCTGAAGGGTTTAACTGCCTTTGTGTGACAGATTCAGGCTCTTTTTTAATTTCCCCATTTAGTGGCTACTCGCGAATCCTCGCCTCCTCGATTCCTCGTCTCCTTGCCTCGTCTCTTAGGAGGAGAAACGAATGAGAGCTGTAACATTAAATAGGAGTTCTTTGTTTTGTTATAACTAATAATAATAATATTTTATGATCACTGTCAGATGAACAGAATGTGTTCATGTCCCGCATTTTTTATTTAACACACACATCCATGTTTGAGATCAGTCCAGATGTTTGAGATGATTCCAGATGTTTGAGATCAGCCCAGTTGTTTGAGATCAGTCCAGTTGTAGATCAGTCCAGATGTTTGAGATCATTCCCTGGGCCATATGTTCGAGATCCCTGCATTAGACTGTGCAGGTGAAGTTAAAAAAGTGGATAAATTAAATGTAACTTTTTCATTTTCTAATTTCCTTTTTCTAACTAATGTTTAATAATGATCTCATTATCTTAAGTTCTAAACATGATATTCATTTATAAAGTTACAGCTTCATTTGCATTTAAATGAGAGAAGAAGCAGCATGAGATGCAGAATATGTTTATTAATATCAAATAAAGCCGTCTGTGTCTCTTTAGGAGTGTGTTTGTGATGTCCATCATGGAGGGAGATACTGGAGAAAGCAGCAGGAAGGTAAAACCAAAGCATTCATTGTAAACTTTTTTTTTTACTGTAGAGTTACCCTCACATGTTCTGTGTTCAACCACTGAAGAAGAACACACACACACACAGACACACAGGTACCTGAGTTGGGGTTTCATCCCCGTCTCCACGTTGCTGGTCACACAGCTATCACATTGTAATGTGTCCTCCTGTCCTCTAGAGGGCAGCTCTGAGCCACTCTTCCAGCCCCACCAGAAGCTTCTTCCATAGGGCTCTGTTCAGCCGACCTTCCAGCCCCCGCTGCACTCGGGCCAGAACCTCCAGCTTCAAGATGAGCCCCAGCTCCCCCAAAACCACCCGGACTGGACCTCCCCAGCAGGACTCACTACCCAAGTCTCCACGCAGGTACACACACCTTACACACCTGGAGACTGCAGCAGAATCAGTGGAAGAAGTTCATAACTGTGTGTGTGTGTGTGTGTGTGTGTCAGGCTTAGTTTCAATGGGATCTTTAGGTCGACCTCCAGGGATTCAAACCAGCATCCCTTCTCCTCCCCCGTCAGCATCAAACTGTTCAACCGCAACAAGAGAGACAAGGCCAGAGGTACAGTGTGTGTGTGTGTGTGTGTGTGTGTCTGTTTGTGTTCGTGTTTGTTGTCAAAGTGTAGTTTGTTTAATTCAAAGATTATTGAATTTAAAATCAATTTAGACTATTAGAGGGTAGAAATCATATTAGCTGTTGTTTTTATGAAAGTGCCCCCACGCACACACACGCACACACATGCACTCACACATGCACACACACATGCACACACTCACACATGCACACACAAATCCACGCACACACATGCACACACACATGCACACATGCACACACACACGCACACACTCACACATGAGTAATTAACGAGGTTGAAATTGCCAATTAATAGTCTACAGATACAATAATAAAAAAGAAACCCATTGTCAACATGGAGATGCTCTACTGTGCCGGTTGTGGTCACACTGACATGACCCATGTGCAAGAAATAGAACAAGACCAGCAAGAAAAAGACCCTTGTTGGGGATTTAGTCGGGTCTGTCTCAGGAACTACTTGTCTGAATATACATTGTAGGATATCAGGAGGAATGCCCATGTTTTAACTGGTATGAGGATTTGTACATGACTACATTTTATTTTTTTTTGGAATCCATTTCTTTCAAGCAGGGCTCATGTTACCAAAGGGTTATCAGAGAACACCTCAAATTTACTAATCTTCATTTTTACATCTTCGAGTCTGTGACAATAGTGGGTCATCAGTAGAGGTGCAATGGATCACAAACCTCACGGTTCGGTTCGGTTCATTTTTCGGATCAGCAAAGAAAAGGGGAGGAGACAAATATAACTTTGCTTTCCATTTATTAATTAAAGAACTTAAAGTAAAGAACTTTGGGCTATAGTCTAACATAATGAGGTTATTAGGAGATGGCTCAAGTGTAGTAGGTCAGCACAGAAGGCCCAGGTATAAAACGCACGGCCCACCACTGGTATTAGTGTGTATCAGTATTTGTATTCGTATTAGTTATAGTTGGTGTAAGTATTTGTATTAGTATTTGTATTGATTATAGTTATGTTATATAGTTATGGGGGCGAATGTGGCTAAGTGGGTAGCAGGGCAGTCCTTCAATCAGAGGATCGGTGGTTCGATCCCCGGTTCTGGCTCTGCTAATCGCATGTCGATGTGTCCTTGAGCAAGACACTTAACCCCAAAATTGCTCCTGTAGCTGAGCCTACGGTGTAGAATCTGAATTGTATCTGAATTGTAAGTCGCTTTGGATAAAAGCGTCTGCTAAATGACTGTAATGTAATGTAATGTTATAGTTTATATCAGTATTTGTATCAGAGGACCATCACTGCTCTGAAACTATCTGCTCTGAGTTTGTTTCTTCATTAAACCTTAAAGGTTTATCTAAAGCACAAATACTGACTCTCTCCTTCTTTGATACTTCTCCCCCCCCCAGCCTACAGCCTCTCCCCCCCCTCTCCACCCTGTCAGGTGGAGGTGAGTGTTTTCCGTTTGGAGGAGTACCAAACGGAGCCGAGGCGTCTGGATACCAGGAGGTGTCGTTCCTTCTCGTCTCCTCCCGACACCGGCAAACGCTCCTTCTCCGCCTGCTTCCAGCTGCCTGCTCTGGCTCCGCCTCTTCCTGTCAGGAGGCTGGTGAGTGCAGCTCTGCTGATCCTCCATGTTTGTAGTTTCATGATGTGACTCAGATCTGCAAGGGTTGATGATCCAAGTACATTTACTCAAGTTCTGTACTTTAAAACAAATCTGAGGTACTTGTACTTTACTTTTGATGCGACTTTCTATTCATCTGACAGCTTTAGTTACTTTACAAAGTAAAACATCCAAAGAGTTTATACAATATGATGTTTGGTTAAAAATGTAACTCCCCAACAGTTTGTATACAAGTACAGCTGAAATGATTAATCAATTAATCAATTAGTGGATTAACAGAAGTATTTTAATGTTTGAAGTCATTTTTCATGAATAACATTTATTGTACCTGATGTAATGTTGAGGTTGAATTTCACTATTTCACTAGATTTACAAACCAATCAATCAATTCATGAAAACAATCAGCAGATTAAGACATAATGAACGGAATCATCAGTAAACATTTCTAAATATGTCATTCTCGACTCATCACATGCGGATGCACGGTGACAGCTTTAAACACGTGGTAAACATTAACAAAACTATTATTATCTTCAGGAATAAATCATCATTAAGTTAAGTAGCCAACGTAAAAAGGTTCATGTTGACTTTTGGTTTGACACACAAACAGCGTTTGGATGTGAACTTTGTCACAAAATGTATCGTGATATCAAACAAAATGACTGAATAACGCCAAGCTCTGTCCTTTGGGATAAAAGACGTTAGAATAAATCAACCATCAGGCTTATACGTATATTTCTGCTCTCTTTAGAAAGGTTGCAAGCTAAAATCACAGATTGGTAAACAGCAGAGACGGAAAGTAACTATGAACATTTATAAGTGTTGTACTCTACTTGAGTATTTCCAAGTACTTTATACTGCCACTTTATAATACACTACATGTCAGAAGGAGATATTGTACTTTTTACTGCACTGCAATTATCTGACAGCTTTAATCACTGTATGAATCTAAAATATAATTAAGTAATTAATTATGATGTAATAATGTGAATAAAGATCCAATGGGGAAATTCACAAGTTACATATAATATATAATAAGCTCCACGTTTACCAGCAGCAACATTAAAGTGATGAACACAATGATTACAATTAGAGAATATAGTCCTATATTCTATTATGGTCATATTATTGTACTTTTAATTTATGTTGATGCTACTATTATTGTATCCTACTTTTACTTAAGTAAACATCTGTATGCCGGACTTTTATTTGTACCAGAGTATTTCTACACCGTGGTATAAATACTTTTATTTGTACCAGTGTATTTCTACACCGTGGTATAAATACTTTTATTTGTACCAGTGTATTTCTACACCGTGGTATAAATACTTTTAGTTGTACCAGTGTATTTCTACACCGTGGTATAAATACATTTACTTGTACCAGAGTATTTCTACACCGTGGTATAAATACTTTTACTTGTACCAGTGTATTTCTACACCGTGGTATAAATACTTGTACCAGAGTATTTGTACACTGTGATATAACTACTTGTACTTGTATCAGAGTATTTCTACACTGATAAACATCACGTAATCACAGATATGCTTTTGTTGTGAAACATTGAGCCGGAAGTGCAGCGTGTTTTTAGCTTTGTTAGCTTGTTAGCTTTGTTAACTTGTTAGCTCCGGTGGAACACCTGCAGCTGATGGGCGAACAGCGGCGATCTTTACCGACAGAAGACGACCTCTCTCCGGTATATCAGGTCCTTCTAGCCGGACATAGACACAATATGGAGCCGTGAGGGTTTTATTTAAACATCCAGAGGACTGCGCGCGGAGAGAAAAGAGCGTTTAATGAACGGAGAAGTAGGTGCTCGCTAACGTCATCATTTAGCTGCAGAACCACCTTCACAAATGTACGTTTTTATCAGAAGAATCTCTGTCACTTCATCATAATAATGATGGCTTATATATGTAATGATCGGCTGCTGTAATAAATACCACAGACACCTGATTACACGATTACCAAATAAAATGTAACACCTCAAATGATTCATTTAACGTTAATGGTTCTCATTTAATCATTTATGTTTAATCATTTATGTTTCATATTTCATAATTGATATTTAATCGTTGATATTAAATTATTTACATTTAATCATTTATATTTAATCATATATATTTAATTATATTTAATCATTTATATTTAATTGTTTAATAATTTATATGTAATAATTTATATTTATTCATTTGTATTTAATCATTTATATTTAATCATGTAATAAAAAATATGTTCCACAAAGTTATAAACTTTATTATCTAGAATACGTTAGTTTCATTCACTGGAACAGAACAAAAGTACAAAGTGTCTTTTTAACCACTTGTCTGTGTTTCATTAGATTTGTTTATACAATAAAAAAATAATGGAATTAATTTTCTTTGATGGGGAAGATGCAATTTAACTTTAGTTCAAATTAAAACCATGGAAATGCTGCTGGGAGAATGCAGGCGAACGATAAATCGATCCTTTTTGTGCTGGAATCAAGAAAAAGAACATTTGTATGTTTTCGCTCGCAGCCAATCACAGCGAGCTTTGTTGGGTTTATAGTAGGGGTGCAACGGATCACAAACCTCACGGTTCGGTTCGGATCACGGTTCTTGAGTCACGGTTCGGATCAGCAAAGAAAAGGGGAGGAGTCAAATATAACTTTGCTTTCCATTTATGAATTAAAGAAGTTCAAGAACACTTAAAGCAAAGAACTTTGGGCTATAGTCTTACATAAAAACTAAAGTATTGAAGATATCCAATTTGAGACAAAATGAAATAAATAACAAATACAAATAAAACATTCAATAATCTGTTAAATTTAAGTGCAACATGAGGTATGTTGATGCCCTCGTCCTTTGATCAATATTGAAGGCATTTCAATCTGGATTCCGCTCACAGCACTGAAACAGCCCTCCTCAAAGTCACCAACGACCTCCTCCTCTCAGACGCTGGTCACCTCAACATTCTCATCCTCCTTGACCTCACTGCTGCTTTCGACACCATCAACCACAACATCCTTCTCTCCCGCCTCGAATCCTCCCTCAACATCACCGGAACTGCTCTCTCCTGGATTAAATCATATTTTACAAACAGACAACAGTTCATCAGCATCAACAACTGCACCTCCTCCACTGCTCCTCTGTCTCACGGCGTCCCCCAGGGTTCGGTGCTTGGTCCTCTTCTGTTCATCCTCTACTTGCTCCCTCTTGGTAACATCATACGTCAACATGGTCTCCACTTCCACTGTTATGCCGATGATGTCCAGCTCTACATCTCCACAAAGGCCATTACCACTGCTACTCACTCCACTCTCACCAGCTGCCTCACTGACATTACATCATGGATGCAAACCAACTTCCTCAAACTGAACTGTGATAAATCTGACATGATCATCATCGGTGTCAAATCCCTCAGTAAACCAGTCACAACTTCTGCCTCACCATCGACAACTCCACTCTGTCTCCCTCCCCACACATCCGCAACCTTGGAGTCATGTTTGACAGCAACCTCTCCTTTGAACACCACGTCAAACAAATCACCAGAACTGCCTTTTTCCACTTAAAAAACATAGCCCGTCTCCGCCCATCACTCTCCTCATCTGCTGCTGAAACTCTGAAACTCATCACCTCCAGAATCGAATACTGCAACAGCATTCTTCACGGCACATCATCCAAAATCCTAAATAAACTCCAGTACATCCAGAACTCTGCTGCTCGCCTGCTCACCCACACCCTGCTCCCGTGACCACATCACCCCTGTTCTCCAGAACCTCCACTGGCTCCCCGTCCCACAACGGATCCAATACAAAATCCTTCTCCTCACTCACAAAGCCCTCCACCATCAGGCCCCCTCCTACCTCACCGACCTGCTTCACCACCACACTCCATCCCGTCGGCTCCGCTCCTCTGATGCCAACCTCCTGTCCCTTCCACTCAGGACCAAGCACCGCACATGGGGCGACAGAGCCTTCTCCAGAGCTGCCCCCTCCCTCTGGAACTCCCTCCCCAAACACATCCAAGACTGCACTGACCTCTCCATGTTCAAATCACAAATCACAACCCACCTAATCAGAACTGCTTTTAATGTGTGACCGATATTATGTTTTAAAATGTTAGTGTATAGCTTTATTTTATATGATGATTTTAATGTAAAGTGTCTTTGAGAATTATGAAAAGGGCTCAATAAATAAAATGTATTATTATTATTATTATTATTATTATTATTATTATTATTATTATTAAAGAAAGAAACAAACAGCCAGTGAGCTAGCTTCCACTGTTTAGACTGAAATGCTCGGCAACCACTTGGGTCTATGTTTACTTCCTGTCAGGTTATGTCATTCAAATACACAATAATGTTACATTACTGTGAAATGCTCGACAACTTTAAAACATTGTTCAAAAAGATAAGAATATCTACATTGTCTGGGGAGAGGGTCGATCTTTCTGTGGTGACTGGGATGTTACTATTGGGCCTGTCTAGCTTCACTCTGCTGCTTCTGTCAGCACCTGTCTGTGTGACTCTCACAGAGGGGGCGTGTCTACAGCGCCTGTCTGTGTGACTCTCTCAGAGGGGGCGTGTCTACAGCACCGGACTATGAATCTCCACTCCACCTGGATGAAGTGAGTGGTCAGTCACGTAGCTCTCCGTTACCCTGGAGGTCCACAAGACTGGGGTGGTGGCGCTTCAAACTGTACTGCTGTTGTTGTTTGTCTTTCTCTTTAATCAACGCCTCCATACCGTAACGGTTTTGTCCACCACACTCATCCCGTCATTCTAAGTTACAGGGAAGACAAAATGCTCCTAAACTTGTGATTTTTTTTTTTTTTTTTTGGTTTGTTTGTTTGTTTTGTTCTGTTTATCTCTACCTTGTAAAGTGTCTTTGGGTATCTTGAAAAGCGCTATAGAAAATTCATTTATTATTATTATTATTATTATTATTATAAATAATGCCACGGTTTCCTCACTCCTCCGTTCGCCATGACTTTCATCGTTAAATGCTTTTAACGTGCTCCGTTCACTGAACACACTACTGCTTTATATCTGTTCACTGACACTCTGCATTGATATTCAAGGACTTGTTACTTGAAAAGGAACAGCAGCAGTAAAACTTTATTACACACTATGGTGATTAAACTGTTTAAACTGGTTCACAAGTGTGCCGAACCGTGAGGTGTCATCCGAACCGACTAGGATCGATCCGTGACACCACTAGTTCATAGTGTGACGGCCCAGGGCCATCAGGAAGATTGGAGGCAGCTGGCCAACGCCTTCGCCCTACAAGACCTGCCCCATCCGGAGGAGGGGCTGGCTTCTTTTCCCTGACACCTGGTGTGCTACACGGAGTGTTTAGGGGGAGCAGTTACACCGCCTCGGATGCTGCGAGAATGCTCTCCTGTTGTGCACTTTGAACTGACCCGACCTTTTTCTAATAAAGGTGGTTTCTTTATTTAGCACCGTGCCTGAGTTTTCGTTACGTTTTGTTGTGGTTCAAGAGCCAGACCATAACAATAGCGACATGTGATTGGTCCCCGACAGCCACAACCAATCAGTCTGGAGCGAGGCTTATTTAATGGAGTTCAGTTCAGTGTGGTTTTATATATTATATATGTGAAATAATTTCTTCTTCTGCTTCACTCACATGATGGTATCAATGAGGAGAAGATGGTAAAGCATTTAAATACTGAGTTCAGAGACAACAACTGAAAGAAATCATGTGAAGTCTGTCTCCCAAATTAAGTTAAATGTTGATGATGGAATGAAGTGTTTCCAGGAGGCATTTGTGCATCTGGAGCATTTGACTGAAGACTGACGGTGTTTCTTCTCTTTTCTTGTCTTCAGGTTACAGACGACATGTCGGAGCAGCTGGACCCCGATGACACCGGTAAGACTGTAAACTGTTATTAAAATAAAATAATAATTACACTCACCGGTTCACACATGTTTCATTAAGACATAAATAAATGAAAACATGTAGATTTATCAACAAATAGGAGGAAATAGGGCATTTGTTGTGGACTATTTTCTGCAGCGGATTGATTTATTTCTCAGGTAACTTCGTAGTTACCTGAGAAACCGACACAAACGCAGGAATCATGGTGTTTATGTGTTTCTTTTAATGACAGCAATCAATATAACAACTGAACAATTATTTGAACTGTACATTGAACTAAACATTTATTTTTATGACTGCTGCTTCGGGGCGATCGGTTGCCCCGTCGCTCAGAGGTCCCTGCGGCCGATTGACCCGGTCACGACTGTTTTCTGTCCTGGCCCCACAGTGGTGGAATGAACTCCCCACTGACGTCAGGACAGCAGAGTCGCTGCCCATCTTTCGGCATAGGCTGAAAACTCACCTCTTCAAGAAGTACTACCCCGAGCCTTTCACTCACCACTTATTGTTTTTGTATTAGTTTGTTTCACTTATTGTATTCATATTTTTTTGAATGTTAGTTTGTTGCACTCATATTAGTTCAGTGTGGCTTTGTGGCACAAAGGCAGTATAACCCTAACCCTGGAATGCTTGTAATGAAGCCTGTCATTTAATAACCTCTGTGTTTGTGTGTCAAACATTATGATTCTGTCTCCTCTCCCCCTCTTTTAAAATAAAAGCCCCATAGAATGAATTCTAACTAGTCCTCTATAGCAGTGATTCTTAACCACGATTGGGCCGCGAGCGCCACCTAGAGGGCCGCAAAAAACTTTCAGTTTTGCACCTGTGGGCCGTGAGGGCCGCGGGACCGCATAGGTTATCAATTGAAGACACCAGAGATATTACTGTTATCCATGAGACGCTCAGTTACAATATAGCTTCCCACCACCTGGTGGCAGTAATGCGTCAGTCAGTTGTTTAACAAGCTCCAATATGCAGAAAAAGACACTCAGCTAGCCGCTAGCCCAGGGGTTGGCAACCTGCGGCTCTTCAGCCTCTCTGTTGCGGCTCCCTGAGTCTACATCAGGGGTCCCCAACTGGCGGACCGGATCCGGACCCAGGCCCTAAATTCGATTGATAATTCAGAATTATACATATTAGGCACTGAGTTTATACTTTAACCGGCGCCTCTTATTCAGCCGTTACGGAACTTGTTCGGCGGTGCAGGAAACACACCGACCAATGCGTTGTAAATCACATCAGGTGATGCAGCTCAGCCAATCAAACATGAGTATTCTGACAAGTTTCCTGACTCGAGCGAGGTTTACACACACCGTGACACACGGGGGAGAGACGAGGAAATAGAAAGAAGAGCAGGGAAATTGAGCCAATCGAAGAAGATATCTCGCATGACGTTCTCCAAAAAGAGAAACGTGTTCAGAGAGAATATAATTTATAAGCAAGAATGAACAGAATATGTTAATTATTCCCACAGGCAGTTAAATCCTCTACCCCTGTCAAGCGCTTTTCCCCCGCGAACGCGAACGGCTCATCATCATTTTCAGACCCCCGCCCTCTGTAAACTATCAATGGATAAATCCAAAAAAAGAAAAGTCACGGAGGAAAATAGAGTTTAACTCTGCGTGGACGTCTTCATTTGCTTTCACTGCCAACGATGCTGACTTACTGTATGCTTCCAGAACAAGCACACAGCATGTGCTGAAAAGTGTCACGCTGGAGATGAGCAAAAAAGAGCGATTCCTCAGCTGCTGCAGCAAACTCTCCTCTTCATAAGAGCTTGATATTGTTATAACAGGTAAAATTGCAATAAAATGTCAAGAATTGTCTTTATTCTTGTTCTATATTTTCATAAATACAACAAACTATAGTTTTTGTATATATAATATAACACTTTATAAGCTGGGATATCAAATAGCTTTTGAAGCTCCAGACACATTTTATTTGGTTTTATTTGAAGCCTTCAAAAATAAAGCGACACTTGGCGACGAAACATCCAACGCTCGTGGGAAAGCCTGTTGGGCTTCTTGTGTATGCAGGTTTACATACACATGATAAATAAATGTCTTTGTGATCATCACATTGTATCATCTCATTTATTTGACAAGGGTTTTGCTTGTTAAACTGTAAGTGGATTTAATATAGTTATTTAATACAAATCAAACCAAGAGTGACATCAATTAGTTAAACTAATACAGTGTTAATATTTGAATGGGCCCCGGGACACTTTGTACTTGAAAAGTTGGGCCCGAGGTCAAAAAGGTTAAGAACCCCTGCTCTATAGAACACTACTTAAAAACACAACTTAAAAACACGCATCAGCCCAACATAAAAACACACATCAGCCCAACATAAAAACACACATCAGCCCAACATAAAAACACACATCAGCCCAACATAAAAACACATCAGCCCAACTTAAAAAGAGCATGCTCACCTGGTTTAATACGTACTCCTTCTGAATGGAGGAGTCCAGCTCTCTATGATGATGACCACGACGACGATGATGATAATGACAACATGTTTCCTGTTTCCTGCACAGCCTCAGAGAGAGACATCTACATGCGCTTCATGAAGTGTCATAAGTGTTATGACATCATCCCCACCAGCTCCAAACTGGTGGTGTTTGACACCACGCTGCAGGTGAGACAGACAGGCAGGCAGAAATACAGTATACGGTATTTATACATGCATGTATATCTATTAGGGGTGTAACGGTTCACAAAATTCTCGGTTAAGTTCAATACGATACAGTGGTGCCACGGTTCGGTACCTTTCGGTACATTTTCAATACAGCAAAAAAGCAGAAATGCCAAATGCTCGCTGGTGAGACTCTCAAGGGGGCGTGTCTGATTTGATTCTCTGTTTGGGCTTTTGTTTTCTTTTACAAAGCAGGAATTATGGTCTGGAGAACTGGGCTGGTGAAGGAGTGGTGTTACGGGGCTCAATAGCATTAAACATGTTGGTACAGCCTGGTTTATCACTCAGATTAGGGATATACCTTTAGCCCTGTTTGAATCAGGAGGGAACAGATACCGAAACGCTGCGGGGAGAGTTTGTAACGAATATCACGTGACTATTCACATACATTGGGCGTGATGGTGCCGGTGTAAACAGGAAGTAGATTGGTTGCTTAGTTTAAAAAAATACAACAGAGTAATAAAGTAGTCTTTAACAATGAAAGGTCGTGTTTGATACTTAAGATCTTCTCTAAAATCTTCCTCTATGAACTCAGACAGTTCGTGGAAGGTTTTAGAAGTTTTATTTTTCAGACTTAGTTACAGTGCTGCGGGTCTTTATCTCTCTCACCTCATATTTACATTAAAATCAACACTTACAAAGGTTTCCTAGATTATGATCCATAAATCTGGTCAACACACGTCTCTCACTCGTTCCCTCTGTGTCATTGTTCTCACTCGTAGCTCTGCTGAAGGCTGAAGTCTCTGTGCTACTGGAGAGCAATCCATGTTTTGTTCCTTTA
>NW_022280186.1:0-37883 GCF_004355925.1 Anarrhichthys ocellatus
GATTTCTTGATTGAGAACAGGTGTGGCAGTAATCGGGCCTGGGTGTGGCTAGTGAAATTGAACTCAGCTTTCCAAAGATGTGATCTAGCAACAACTTAGCATTTATAAATCCAGATGATCGGTTGGCGGAGATCTCCAATTTTCCCATTGTAACAAGATTAGTGATAACCTAACAATATTAATATGAAGTTCCTTGTTGGAATAACTTTATATTTTGTGCACACAGATTAAACAAAAGTATCTTTTAATAGTTATCGTTTGGTGTGCGATATTCCCTCAGGATTTGAAAGTAATGTGTACATCTACAGGATGCTCCTCAGAAAGATCCACGTATCCAATGAATAGTTTGACATTCTTGTTGGGAAACTGTTAGTCTGGCTCGGTCCAAGGTATCACTAATGTGTATCCTGTCTGTACAATGTTTATGCTAAGCTAACTTAGCCGGCTGCTGGCTCTAGATGCCCGTTTACCTTACAGATGGGATCTTATCAAACTGTAAACATGGAAGGGACAAGAAAGCAAATGTGCACGTTTCCCTAAATGTTCTATTATTTAGATAAGATATTTTCGCGTTAATGCGAGTTTCAACTACTTCATTCGCAACGAGCAAGCTACTTTTTTTTTTTTTTTTCTTTTTTTTTTTTTTCTCCCAGTTCATAGGCTGATCCAAAAGCACACCCACAGAAACCTTTCATTTATAAATAACCAGAAGATGCGGCCCAGAAGGGACTCACGGTGGGTCAGAACTCGTTTCCCAATATGAGCAAACCAAAATGGAGAGAACACTGAGAACTGGTGCAATACGTGACCTTTTCTCTGTATGGCGGTTCACCCTCCATCTTGCCTCAAAATGCATTCATGTGTATTAATCCCATGTGTTGGTTTAATCATAACTCGTGTGCTGTTTTAGACAAGTTCAATCTTGGAAATGCAGTGATTTTCAATTCAGCGTTGGCATACAAACCTCTCACTCTGACATTTTTGGGTAAACAATATTTTGAACTCTTGAAGCTTTGTGTCCACCCTGCAAGACACAGATGCCTGACCTTTTTATGTTGTTGCTGCAGTAAAGGTACCTTAATCAGCAGTTTGTCTGACCGTGCTCCTCCTGCCCCCCCCCCACAGGAACCCCTCCCTGAAGCAGCAGCTCTTCTCCTACGCCATCCTGGGTTTCGCGCTGTCTGAGGCTATGGGTCTCTTCTGTCTGATGGTGGCGTTCCTCATTCTCTTCGCCATGTAAAACCTGGATAACGCTACCACGGCTCCGCTCCCATCACTTCCCCCTTCCTCCCAGGCTACTCTTCCTTCCCTCCTCCCTGCCTCTCTTCCTTCCATCTGGAGAGGGAGGGAGGGAGGGAGGGAGGGAGGGGGGGGGTGGGTGTTCCTCAACGGTAACTCTGAATGAGCTGATGGGGTATTCCAAAAGGAGATATATATATGGAAAAAATATTCACATCTGAGGTTAACCAACCTCCAATTGTATTTTTTTTTTTTTTTTTTTTTTGTTGCTAAGCTTATTTTTGTTTTTCAAAAGTTTTATGCAAGACCTCCCTTCGGTTGAAATCTGTCCAAAATAAATGGTTGGGATAACTAAGAACAGTCTGTAGTGTTTTTATTTTTGTTTGGTTGAACTGTTGAAAGGTTCCTCTTTGACCTACTGTAGAAAGTGATCGACTGTGGCAAGAGAACTGAATTTAGGCGTATCCTGAAGGAAATGACCGTTGCTATGTCACTGATATTTACATATGGGTATTTGATTTATGGAGGTCAAAACTGGAGAAGACAATGACTCCAAAGTGAAATCTCTGGATTGAAACAGTGAAGTACACCTCACGAGAGCAGGTGGTTTAAAGTGAATTTAAGGTTAAAACCTTATTTTATTCATCTACAAATGCATGAAATAAATCTACATATGGTGCACTAACATAACATGAAAAGTATGAATTGATTGACGTCCACACCACACTTTTTATTTTTTAGCCCACCAGGTGTAGTGTTGATTAAAAAAAATATATCGATAAGCATACAGTTCTTAACAGTATAATACACTGCATGCAAACAATCGACTATAATGAACCATACTATGTATTGATGCTACATAATTCAATTTATTTATAGAGTGCTTTTCACAGACAAAAAAAATCAAAGTGCTTTAACAGAGCAGAAATTTAAAAGCATAAAAAACACAAAGTGACCATAGGGTCAATAAATTATATACACAGTAAAAATTAAAAAAAAATGTATAAAAAATTAAAACATATTTTAAGAGCAGGTCTAGGACATGGGTTTTTACTCAAACGCCAGCCTAAAAAGGTGGGTTTTGAGCTGTTAAAAGTATTCACAGAATCTGCGATGCGTAGAGTCGCAGGCAGAGCATTCCACAGCCTCAAAGGCTCGGTCACCACGGGTCTTAAATCGTGTGCGTGGAACTGACAGAAGACCTAGAGCGTTTGACCTGAGAGTGCGGGCGGGTGAATATGGGTGAAGTAGATAAGCTACATAAGCAGGAGCCTGACCGTGAAGTGCTCTGTAAGTGATGGTGAGAATTATGAAGTGTATCCTAAATGCTACAGGGAGCCAGTGGAGAGATCGGACTATGGGGGTGATGTGAGACTGTCGATTTGTCCTGGTAAGTAATCTGGCAGCAGCGTTTTGGATTACCTGCAGATGGTTAAGAGCAGATGCACTGAGTGATGTGAAAAGTAAGTTACAGTAGTCAATGCGAGAGGAGATAAATGTGTGTATGATCATCTCTAATTCAGGTGTTGATACTACAGATCTCAGTTTACTGATATTTCTTAGATGGAAGAAACATGATCTGGACAGCTGCTTACATGGGGGTCAAACGACATGGATCGATCAAAGAAAATCCCTAGATTGTGCAGGTTGCAATGGGCAACAGAGGAGAGTGGACCAATACTCGGCCTGATCATGGGGACAAACTCATCTGGAGCAATAACTAGGACCTCCGTCTTAGGGTCGTTGAGTTGTAAGCAGTTTTCTGCCGTCCAGTCTCTGATGGCATCGACACAGTCCAGGAGCCTAGTTAATGTGAAGGCCTCGCTGGGTTTGAATGACAGATGGAGTTGGATATCATCTGCATATAAATGATAGGACACATAACTTTTTATAATCGGTCCCAAAGGTAACAGATAAAGGGAAAATAACAGAGGCCCCAGAAACGAGCCCTGCGGTACGCCACAAGACAGTGGAGAGGTAACGGACACAAAATCACCCACAGAGACATTAAAACTTCTGTCATTGAGGTAAGATGTGAACCAGTCTAGCGCTATGCCAGACATGCCCACCCAATCACGTAGCCTCTTAATCAGGATGTTATGGTCTACAGTGTCAAATGCAGAACTGAGGTCCAGAAGAACTAACACAGAGCAGTCACCTGCATCAGAAAACATGAGCATGTCATTTGAAACCCTCAGGAGAGCGGTTTCAGTAGAGTGTTGTCTGCGAAACCCAGACTGGAATTCGTCGTACATGTTGTGCCTCTCCAGTGCAGCAGTAAGTTGGTTGGCCACCACTTTCTCTACAATTTTGGACAGGAAAGGCAGTTTTGATATGGGCCTGTAGTTCATAGGCAATGCCGGATCTAAGTTTGGTTTCTTTAATATAGGCTGGATAGTGGCATGTTTAAAATAGGAAGGGACAATTCCTGTAGACAATGAGGAATTGACAGTAGATGTTACTGCAGGGCCAATAATTAGCAGAACTTTCTTAAATAGAGAGGATGGTATTATATCCAGAGGGCAAGATGATGGCTTTGTTTTGTTAATTAAGTCCATCAGGTCTTGAAGACCTAAGGCTGGAAAGACTCTTTCCAGCCTTAGGTCAGGCTGGAAAGAGTCCAGAACAGTAGGAGATTGCGAGGAGCTACATGTAGATGAACAAATCCCAGGCTGAATGCCAGACCTAATAGCTGTTACCTTATCATTGAAATAGGTAAGGAATTTGTTGCAATCGTCAACAGAACAGCATGGTAATGTAGAGACAGACGGTGAAACAATTCTCTTAATTGTGTCAAACAAAATCTTGGGATTTCTCTTTGAGGAAGAGATTAAGTTGGCAAAATAAGCAGTTCTAGCTTCCTTTACTCCAGCATTAAAGGAAACTCTGAGGTCTTTGAGATATGAGCGATGCACTTCTAGCCCAGTGGCTTTCCATAGCCGCTCTGTCCTGCGACACTTCCGCCTCAAGCTGCAGACAGCGTCTGTCATCCACAGAGAAGTGTTGTAGGCAGCCCTAGTCCTTTCCTTAAGGGGTGCCACTTTATCCAGCAAAGTGGTGCAATGTTCATTAAAAGACTGTATCAAGAGTTCAACATCATTGAGATTTGTATTAATATCACAGCAGAAGTGCATAGAGAACTGATCAGCTGTACGCTGAGTAATAATGCGGGAGTGGAATGTTTGTTTCAGACACAAGGGGTCAGCATTGACAGAAAGATCAAAGAAAATACATTTATGGTCACTGATCAGTAGGTCCTCACAACGGGTATTATCAATATCAAGACCCAGGGAGAACACAAGGTCCAAGGTGTGACCACCCCTGTGAGTGGCGCCAGAAACATGTTGCGTGAAATTAAAAGATTCAGTAATATTGAGAAACTCAGTGGCACTGTAGTCTGTGGTATCATTGATATGCAAATTGAAATCACCAACCAGAAGCACTTTGTCTAGCTTGATAATAGAGGTCAGAAAGTCTGTGAACTCTGATAAAAACTGACCTGCAGGACCTGGAGGTCGGTAAATTAAAAAAACAGTAAAATGGCTTTAGCCGGCCCACTTTAGTCAGCTGTAGTTCAAAAGTAGCATAGAATTCTGTGCTCCCCAATTGGCAGGAAAACTGATTCTTCCAGACCACGGCGAGGCCTCCACCGCGGCCTGTCAAACGCGGTGTCCCAACATAAGAACAGTCCACAGGGCAGAGTTCATTGAAATGGATGCATTCCATATTCCGTTGCCAGGTCTCAGTCAGAAATAAAAAAGCCAAATTATGACTTGTGAACAAGTCATTTAAAATGTGAGCCTTGTTTGTTACAGAGCGTGCATTAATCAGACACATTTTGATGGGGGAAGACACTGTGTCGTCATCAGCACAGGAAGCTTTGGGGGTATGTGCAATAGGACGGATCACTCGTGCAACACCTCAAACCCGACCATAACTAGGGCGTGAGCGCGAGTCTGTGATTCTCACGGGAATGTTCATGGGTCGTGGAGTGGAAGTTACGGTAGAGGAGAGTAGTAGGAGACCCTCCATGCCGCCAGGGGGAGCTAGTGTTGCTTGTAGGGGATGAATGCGGCTGATGAATGAACGTAGAGGAGGAGTGACAGGGGACAGGACAGGGGATCCAGGATCATGTGTGCCAGGTGTAAACAGTCAATCATGTGGATAGGAGTGAACAGTGTACTGAATATTGGCTGTGAGTACTTCAGCGCCAGCTTTGTTCAAGTGTAAACCGTCTCTTGCGTAGAGGCTAGGACGATTCCAAAACAAGTTAAAATTGTTGTTGGACATGTGGTCCGATAAACTATTTTAAAGTCTTGACATATCTCTGGCAATACAGCAAGCACTTGAATGTTAGCAATGGAGTATACCAACATCAGTAATGTACAACAAAGGTTTCTTGTGATATTAAATTCACATTTTTTTGCAATTTCTTCAGATCAGCAGGCACCTGTCAATCATGCGCTTCGATAACTGAATATTGACAGATTGGCTCACAGTGTCCCTTTGTTACAAATCTGCTTCATTTGGAGAAAAGTCACAAAGCAAAAATGATCTTTTAGGTTTTTTATTTGACTCAAGTTGTACCTGGGCTTATATTGTTCGCTTAATGACGTTTACCCGACTTAACGATGAAACGGTTGAAGGGTTTCACATGAGCTAGAAGTCTTATCTAAATGTAAATCTAATCGTCTGGTATCAAAATGTACTTTCATGTCTTTACCTGTTATTTTAGAAGGACCCCTCTTCCATGTTTTGAATGTTTTAGCCTGTTAAATACAAATTAAAGTTAAGCTTTTCCTTCTGTATGCCATGAAAAAACATTTGTGGAGTCATGTAACCTGACTGGCACTGAATTAAGGCGTAGACTATTTACACTACAAATCTAATTATATTACAGTATTGGTGGTTATACCAGATTCTGTCTCTCATAAGTTTAGTTTAGGACTTAATATTGTGCAGGTCTTTACAGTGAAGTTACTGCTCTGGATGTCCCAACGCACAAGATCAATTTTGGTATTCAAGGCCTCCATAAAAAAAATACAAAAAAGGGTGTTTAGGATGCTTGATGTTAACTGATTGGTAAATGTAGCACTCTGGGCTTGAGACCTTCACTCTGCAGCTTCACTCTGCAGCTGGCTAATAGACTTCCTCACCAGGCAGTTCAGATTGGCAGCCAAACCTCCTCCACTCTGGTGTTGAACACCGGAGCCCCCCAGGGCCGTGTGCTCAGCCCCCTCCTGTTCACACTGCACACTCATGACTGCTACCCCAAACATGAAGAGAACTCTGTTGTGAAGTTGGCAGATGACACTACAGTCATCGGTGAGACTTCATTGGGAGAGGGAAACAACAACCTTACAGAGTGGAGCTCAGTGAACAACCTGCTGCACAACGTCAGTAAAACCAAGGAGCTTATTGTTGATTTTAGAAAAAAGGAGGCGAAGACCCACGCAAAATTCCTGTGCCAAGTTCTTGTCCACATTTACAGAGGAGCAATAGAAAGCATCCTGACTGCAAACAGTACAAACTGGTATGGGATGTGCACGGCGGGTGATTAAAACCGCTCAGAACATCATTGGTACCCATCTACTGAGCATCAGTGGCATTGGTGAGAAGAGGAGCCTGGGAAGAGCTAAGGGGATATTAAAGGACAAAAACCCACCACAGCCACAACCTGTTCACCTGCTTCCGTCTGGAAAGAGGTACAGAAGTATCAGCTACCGCACCACCTTCAAAACAGCTTATTTCCTCTGGCTGTGATTAATTCATTAATGGGATTAATCAACTAATCAATTAATTCATCCTCCACCCTACATATGTAATATATATATACTTTTTTTAACCTATGTAGCAAATTGGGACTACAGTCTAAATATCGTTGTGCAACCAAATAAAAACCTTGTAACCTTGAAAACTATATAAAAAATAATTTTAATTGATTCAATGTTTTTTTTCCTCCATAAATATTTTTGATTTAATAATGAAATGCTTAATTTTCATTGTGCCACTTTTAAATGCGTAGAGGACTTTTATTTTGAAGTTCCCAGCGGATGTCCCGTTTTTTTTATCATTTCAGCGCAGCTTAACTGGTGAGAAATCAGATCGTGATGTTGCGTTGAGGTAATGGAGTGGAGGGGATGTGGTCGATTCCAAACCCAAATATTCGGACACCATATTGATTTAAGCCGATAACAACGGACAGTGAGTCGGCTTCATACGCCTTGGGAAGGGGGACGAGGTCATTTTGCCGACGACTTCATACTTTTTTGGAGGCCTCGGGGAAAACACATAACGTTAAGCTAACGATAAGTAGCCACTATGTCGTGGGAAGAAATGCCGTGTTTTCTGGCCTCGCCTCTGAGCTCACCTCAATCCCGCTCGCCTGCTCTCTGATCCCGCTGGTCAACAAAAACAAGCAGAGGTAACTTCGCACTCAGCTGCCCGATGCAGCTAGCAGCTAGCAGCTAGCATTATACATTAGTAAACACCGACGGTTTTACTCAGCGCTCGTTAGCTTGCGAGTCATGGCAGACAGCTTCGGAGAGCAGTCCAGTGGCAGTGCCCATGGCTTAGGCGTTACCGGACAGGGTAGCGGAGCTTCGCTGCTGCCGACTTTGGCCAACTCTTTACCGGTGGGACACCCGGCAACCAGCAGTGCTCACACCAGCTCCAACCCGGCCTCCCCACCTCCCGCTGCGGCCGCGCAAATTGGCCTCACCGCTCTGGTGCCCCCCATGTCCGGTGTCCCCGCTACCACAGCCGGTTTTGGCAACTCATTCACCCCCGGCTCCTTACTGCCGGTCGTGGCCGTGTCTCCATCTGTACACGCCTCCTCGGTTCTTCCCGGTGTTGGGCTCGGGCTCGGCGGGGTGGCAGGAGCGGACCTTCTGTCCCACATCCACGCCACTTCCTGGGACCCGACCCTCAGCACGGACTGGGACAACGAGAAGGCTTCCCAGCAGTGCATCCTGAGGATAAAGAGGTGGGCCTAATGAAAACAGTCACTGTCACAGTTGTATAGCTTCAGGTTATGTTCAGACCTAAAATCCCAATGAGGTGAGTACAAATCGAAAGTGGAAGTTTTGCATAAAGTGTTCTACCATCACTGGGAAGATATGGGTTCTTAACAAATGACCGGAAACGTAAGTAGTTACTGTAATTTAGACTACAATATGCAGAACATATGATTGCGAGAGATGTCAGGGTCATCACTTTAGTGTGTTTAACCATGGAAAACACATTTCATTTATTTATTATTTTTCACTGTTGCAATATTCCACTTCCCCTGTGTGTTGTTTAGCCAAGTAGATAGTTTGGGGTTTACCTGGTACAGAAGATAATACTCAGATCTCTGGAACTACTTTCCACCAAAGAAAGTATCCCCAGAACAATGTTTACAGGAAGGTTGTGGGTAGGCCAGGGACACACGGGATGGATTATTTGTTGTCTATTTTATTTTTTAGTTGCACCGTACTTTTAAAAAAATTTTTTTTATATAATCTAGTCATTACTTGACACTGTCCTTATTCATGCCTATATAGCATATTGAATTAAATGATCTCTGTTGCAGATCTCCGCTGTAAGTAAGATTATCTCCATCTCTAGTGTCCTTCCTAAAACCTCATCTGTCTCCCTCTGTCCGTCTGTCTCTGCAGGGATATCATGTCCATCTACAAGGAACCTCCACCAGGGATGTTTGTAGTCCCCGATCCTCAAGACATGACCAAGGTAAAAAAGGCTATGACCTCATTTACACGTCATTTCAAATCGTCTTGTGTGGAGATAAAAATCTAGAGGAGGTTTAATACACTGAGCCACGCACAGATGTCCCCCCCTTGGACCAAATCTGATAGCTGAGCGACTTGGTTTTGCTGCTCTACTCCAGTCCAGAAGGCGCTAATTTTCCCGGAAGCTGTTTGGTAACCGCCATAGACTGTGTATAGAAGTGGACGTAGTCAGCGTGACGTCCCCCGCTGGTTTGTGGACTGCCGTCTCCATGTTGTGTTTTTCGCAAGCAATGAACGGGAGTTAACATATTTGGAAAGCAAAGGAGTGACGTAGAGACGCCGTATATGGTAGCGGCAGTGACTTGTCAATCACAATAAGAGAGAGCAGCAGAGGAGGGAACCCTCTCCCAGGATGGACAGACGTGCAATAGATGTCATTTGTACAGAATTCCGGCAAGAATGCGCTGAGACTGCAATCCGACCGTAACTGTTTTTGGTATCCAATAGTTGTCCTATCTGGGCCGAGACGCTACTTTGATTAATGGATCGTTCTATTTGATTCTCAGGAGCCTGATCCGACTACGAATACCACAGTCCCAGAGGCGGAATAGTGTGGCTATGAAACAAGGGATCATTGCATTCGGGCTATATGGGGTTTGCTGAATGTCTGATGTTACATGGAATTGCTTGGTTTTCCCCAATAATTCATGATTTATGGCCTGTTTTGGTTTAAATACGAGCCTATTAATAATACTGTTAATACAATTTGAAATCAAATCAATCTCCATAGTGTGCATGATTAAATCTCTGCGTGGACTAAGTTGCACTATCCAAATTTGCGGGACCACCAATGCTACTGTTAAAAAATCAAAGAATGCATTTATTAATCGTAGCGTTCACAGCACTGTCAGAGCACTAATTATTACTTTAATTATTACAGCCGGGGACAGTCGCTGGCTGCTTCAACTAAGAGAAGCTGGCTTTGATAATCACTTTCAGCACAGATGGAGCAGACACCAGCCTGATATCTGCCACCTGTCTACATGGCAGCGACACACAGAATACAGTAGAATCCACTCGTTCCATTGTGCACACGCTGTAATATTGTGTGCCGGTATGCGTATTAGTTTCACACCCTGACACGGGGCTTCTGGTCCAACACGAGTCTAACCCGGACCGGGAACCGCCATTGACAAAAGGGGGAAGGAGAGACGTTTTTAAGTCACGGAACTGCTGAACCCTGATGTTTTCATTGGTACATTTCTTCCTCACAGGCAGGGGGGGGGGGGCTCTGATGTGGATGTTATCAGTTGAGTTCTAGGTCAGATTTTCTTCATCCCCAAGCATCCATCGCTCCCTTTTGTGCACCTCCTCATGATCGCCGGGCTTTGAAGCAGGTTTTACTTAGTGGCCAAAAGGTGGAATTACAATTTTCGGGTCAGTCACCTGATGCCGACGGACCACAAAATCTGTTTTCCCATAGACTTGGATTGATAAAGAGACATGTGTAACTCAGAGGATCACTTCCCTGCTCAAACACATGAATAGCCCTTATTTAAACATCAGTTGTAAAATGCACCAATAGCTGAATCCAGAGCCCTTTTCCTTCCTCCGTTGCCGTGAATGAGCCCTGAACCGAGGCTGGACAGCGGGCTGGGAGGCGGGGCTAAAGGAAACACCAGCGCGCATGCTCTATGGGACCGCTGGAAGATCTGTTATTTTTACTTTTTCACAATTTTATCAGTAGACTTACTGCTACAACCATGACATGGTGCTTTTTTTTCATGCAATATACCTATCCCTGCTAAAAACATTTTGGTTTTCTTTCTTTCTGAATCTCTATTGGAGGAGGTGAAGTCATTATTCACTACTATAGGGCAGGTAGTTTCTTCCCCTCATGGCTTAATTCTGGTAATATTACAGCTTTATATTTAACTTCTCAGAGAATGCTGATCTGTGTATGGGTTTATGAAGGAACGCATTCATTTATCATAGGGTGCTAAATAAATTCACATACTGTATAAAGAGGTCATATTTGAAAGCACCACAGAATGCCTGAGCCTTGCTGCATTATAATCTGTTGTATGTATATATAGATAGATGGATAAATGCTGCCTGAATTTGGTGTTTTAATTAATATACATTACATTTCCTCCACAATTTGGCTCATAATAATTTACCAGATTGACTGACACTCAGAAATATATAATTTTATTCACATGGCTTTTTTGCTCCCTGGGAAACTAATGACAATATTCCAACTGTCCAGATGAATCCAATCTAATATTTGGCAATTAATGACATGTTTTTGTAATGATATAATTCTAACTTGTATAGAAATACTAATCATTAATATTCAGGGTAGCCAAGGGGAGCCTCCCATTTGAATTGATGGGGGCAGTAATGGATCTGGTCAGTGGATAGGGGGCGCTGGCCCCAAACAAGGTGGAGACCCATTGCTCTAAGCCACCTCCTTTCTGTCCCCCTCGTTTCCTGTGCAGATCCACGCCCTGATCACGGGGCCGTTCGACACGCCGTACGAGGGCGGCTTCTTCCTCTTCCTGTTCCGCTGCCCCCCCGACTACCCCATCCACCCACCGCGGGTCAAGCTCATCACCACCGGACACAACACCGTCCGCTTCAACCCCAACTTCTACCGCAACGGCAAGGTCTGCCTCAGCATCCTGGGGTGAGTCGCATGCTCGTCTCTCATTTGGTTGTATTTGTCTGCAGAGGGACCCGTTTAGGATGGTGGGAGACAGTTAGTGTTTCTGTCTTAGAGTTATAAACTACCGTATGGTGCTATAACCTGCGCGTGCGTGTGCGTGTGTGTGTGTGTGTAGGACATGGACAGGCCCAGCATGGAGCCCAGCCCAGAGTATTTCATCTGTCCTCATCTCCATCCAGTCTCTGATGACGGAGAACCCCTATCACAATGAACCTGGCTTTGAACAGGTACTCTGTCTGTCTGTGTACCTGTTTTTCTTAGACAGTTACTGAACCAAAGTACTTTTCAGTGACTCATTGATTTTATTTCCCACGTAGCGAGTGAGTGGATTCTGCCTGCAGTAAACAGGCGAGCTCACAATCAACATAGATACGGTTAATAGGTTCACAACAAGCATACAGTGTGACTTAAACAGCTGTCTATGCTTCACCAAACGCAACAGCAATATACTTACGCAGTTGGTGTCAGTCAGTCGCGCGTCAGTGCGGATTGATACAGTTAATATCATGGAAGCGTATCTGTTCTGTGAGACGTGCAAGTGACTGACGTCGAAAAGGCTTCCAAAAAAGCTTTGAGTTGGGATGGTTAGGGGTTGTGTTGGGTGCAGGCCTTTACTTGGGATGGTTAGGGGTTGGGTGCAGGCCTTTAGTTGGGATGGTTAGGTGTTGGGTGCAAGCCTTTAGTTGGGATGGTTAGGTGTTGGGTGCAGGCCTTTAGTTGAGATGGTTAGGGGTGGTGTTGGGTGCAGGCCTTTAGTTGGGATCGTTAATACTCTGCTCTTGCTTTGTACAGGTAAGCTTAGCAGATGAACCAGGAAGCCGTAGTTTAGTGGAGGGCTTTTAGTGAGGATCTTTCTTTTCTTTGTAAAATTGTGGAAACCTATGAATATGGCCTTACAAACTGCCCATATACATGAATATGTAATCTTACATTTAGCATAAACCATCATGTAAGAGGAAATAAGCAGTCATTATCCTGAGGTTTGCCTGCTAGTAAGCTAATTTTAACATTAATGAAAAAATGCTAATCGCGATTAGCATCTATGACTATAAGACAAATGTTAGACTAAAACTGCAAAAACACAGAGAATATATCGCAGAGATATAAAGTAGTAAAGTAACTGCAGCATGTCCTCAGTACGTCAACAGAGGAGGGATGAATACAAGAACAACAATGCAATCACATTCTACACCACTAGGTGTCTCTGATGCAACATGTATAATTGTGGGTAATGGACCAGGGCATGAATTACATCTGTGTCCTCACAAAGATAGAAGTACCAGATCGTGTGTGTCGGGCGCTGCTGGGGGAGGCGTACTGCGCGGAGACGGCAGCCTCAAAAACGCTGCCGATATGGGGAGACAGCTTACAGATGTGACCTTTTGATGTACAGCTACACTCTCACACACAAGAGGGAAGAGGAGAGGAGGCATCATGACACGTCCTGTTAGGGAAAACAAACCTGTCTGAGTCACATTGAGTCAACAATTAATTAAAGTTGCTGTAACCTTCAAAATGTAACGTTATTGAATAAGTGTAAAAAGTTTTCCCCAATCTCCCCACATTGGACTTCAGTCTGACGGCCTTGATGTGAAGTAATATGCGGATCTGATCTACATGGTGGAGGGATGTGTTGTTCACTCTAGCTACCGTTAGCCCAGCTGCTGGAAACAGACGCTCACAGGGACACTCTGACGTTATCTGTCCACCTACTGCCCACCGCTAAAATTACAATATGCTGAGACCAGGGGGAGTGCCGCAGATACCCTTCATCACGTTGTGTTGATAAGTCCTGCTGTTCTCAGCCTGCGTTAAACGAGCAGCTGCTTCTGTTCAAGATGCTAGTTTAGCGTTAGCACGAGCCTCCGATAGCTAAACCTAGCACAGCGCACCACACAAAACATTTGTGGAATTTTCTCAATTTGAACAGGACTGTCTCAGCAGTGGGAACGAGAGGAGAACACGTGATGTGGATTGTTACATTTCTGGAGGAGAAAGATGTAAACATGACTTATTTAGCTTCTTACTTAGTTTCTGTACACACAAATCCCATATGATCACTTCCAGTTCGGACAGTCTGTCTTAAAGATCTGATTTGAGAATCAAATTTGATTTGTGTCTTTCAGGAGCGCCACCCAGGGGACAGTAAGAACTACAATGAGTGCATCCGCCATGAAACCATGAGGGTGGCTGTGTGTGACATGCTGGAGGGCAAAGTCCCGTGTCCTGAAGCTCTGTGGTGAGACCCAACGAAGCTGCTCAACCAAGCTTTGTTTCTCTTCTTCTTCCATCTCTCACTCCCTCACTCCTCATCATTCTCTCTCTCTCTCTGTGTGTGTGTGTGTGTGTGTGTGTGTGTGTGTTCAGGAGTGTGATGGAGAAGTCCTTCCTAGAGTACTATGATTTCTACGAGGGCGTCTGCAAGGAGAGACTGCATTTACAGGGACAGAACATGCAGGTGACTATATTTCCAGTTATTTCTAATCCATGCACATCTATATTTTAAATTGTCCATTTGTAGATCAGTTGTCATGATGTGTTTAGCGATTTAAGGAAATCCTTTTTTTGAAACTGGACAATAACTGAAATGGTCTCAAACAGCTATCATTTGTATTAATATAAGATATGAAAACTGTTACTAATCTAACTCATTATACCCCAAGATATTTTTAAATAGTTTTTAACTTGGCTGTATACTACTTACTGTGTACTTTGCTTCTGAGGAGAACATTGTACTAATACATTTATCTGACGGAGTGATGTTGCAGATTTAGATTTTACTCACAAAATCTGTATAGTTGAATATGATAAATTATTATTCATTTAACTCTCCAGCATTATTAATTGAAAGCTCGACGTTGATCCGACATTAAGTTAATGTAAGGACATTGTGCTGATGACGCCTCTCTTTCAGCAGACTGCAGGTCGATGCTGTGTCCGTCATGGCTTCATAATTGCGCTGAGGAGCTCAGAATTTAATGTTTTTCACAGGATCTGGTGAAAGTAAAATTTGGGCCGGAATTTTAAATGAAACCTGTAGAATGAAATGTTTTTGATAAAATATCACAATTTTAAGCCTAATTTCGGTTGCGTTTTCTGATGGAAGCGTTCGTCACACATGATGTGTTGAAGGACATCCAACGATTATGACAGTTTTTACATCTTCTGGCTGTGATAAACGCAGTAGTTTTGGTGGTTGTTTCGGCCCGGCTGACCCATTAAGCAGACTTCAGTGAACCCGTAGTGTGGACAGTCTGCTGGTAGAATCGTGCTCAATCGCTCGGCGAGGTTCATTGTCAATAAATTTGTTGTTGTTGGGAGCAGGATAAAGCTGACAGACTTGTCCCACACAAGTCTTTATTCTTACCTCCTTGCCTGATGGCCCCTCGGTGACTGGACAGTAGACAAGAAACATCTCAAAATAACTCTAAATGGACCATAAGTTACTAAATGAACATCATGCTGTATTGAAGAAGACTTGAAACTAGAGATTCAGACCATAAATTCATGTTTACAATGTTTACTGAGGTAATAAATCAAGAGAGAAGTAGAGTCATTTTCTCATAGACTTCTATACAACCAGAGGAGTCGCCCCTCTCTGGTATTTCAGGTGTCGTTGATGTTGTCTTTATTGCCACCTACGGCGAGTCGTTTTAGTGTAGACGGAGATATTTTGTAAAACGACGGTGGTGTGAACACAATTTTAGTTTAAAACGTCGAGGAATATATCCATTTAAAGATAAGTCTCAGTACGTGTAAAACGGCTTAATACAGAAAATGAATACAGAGGTTTTCCTGATGTGAACGGATGCAGACGGACGGTTACACCCTCTACTGCAGCCTACTCATCAGGACAAATGCATGGTCCATTAAAAGCTCTATCTCTGAGGGACACGCATGCCCAAACTCGGCTCACCTCTCTGGGGTTTTTTCTGCCCAGGACCCGTTCGGGGAGAAGCGAGGCCGCTTCGACTACCAGGGTCTGCTGGCTCGCCTCAGCGCCACCCACAGGCGGGTACGTGAGAAGAGCCTGGCAGAGGACGAGCACAACGACGAGGACTCAGACTCAGACACCAGCTCCACGGGGACGGACCCAGACAGCCAGGGCAGCTCCCAGCCCTGACTCCCCCGGACAGTGCTGGACTCAGAGCCGGGCCAAGAACTTAAGGAAAAAGGGACCTTCTTTTTTTGTGTGTGTGTGTGTGTGTGTGTGTGTGTGTGTGTGTGTGTGTGTGTGTGTGTGTGTGTGTGTGTGTGTGTGTGTGTGTGTGTGTGTGTGTGTGTGTGTGTGTGTGTGAGTGAGTGAGTGAGTGAGAGAGAGAGACTCTGTGAATCTGGCCTGGAGCGGCGTATTTGCGCTACTTGTGTAGCTAACCAGCTGTCATGTTGATGTCCTGTTTGATAGAAAACAAACAGCCTGATAGATGTTGAGATAAAAGGTTCGTTTGGTGGCTCGAGCCTTTGAATGCAGATATTTCAACGTTCTAGAGGAGTTTGCTCCACCGTGACCCACGAGCCCAGTCAGTTTCTTTCACATACTCCGTACTTAGGAAAGACTGTCTGATGGGGATCGGGTCCTGGGACCACATCCTGGGGAAAGAAGGACCTTTTAACAAGCAGAGCGTAGTTGGACAAAGAGCCGAGGTCGAGGACTCCGTCATCAGGCCACTTAAAACATCAGCAGCAGAGTTCCTGTGTGTTACACAACAAGTTCTGCTTCGCTTTCTGTTCTAATCGTGCTGTTGAGTCGACGGTAAACCTGTTAACCAGAAAAGAAGCTGTGAGAGAGAAATGTCACCTCTCATTGACATCCACCTTTATCCCCCTTTGTGTTGTGCTGTTCTCTCATTGTTGTGCTGAAACTAATGCTTCATTTCTGCAGCATGGAGGGTGCGTTGTTTATTTGGAAACCCTGCCGTTCATTGGGTCGCTGGCTCTGGTGGTTTCCGGACCATCCCGCTAGCTTTAGCTACATCCGCCCCGGGGCTCTGGGGAGGAAGGAAGGGAGGCAAAAGTAACTTTCCATTCTAATGCTTCGTACGCGTGTATGCACAGAAGGTAAATCAAGCCTCTTCCGCTTTAGTATCGCTTTCTACATCGATTGATTTCATACTTTGAGATTTTGTTCAAAAGAAACCGATACTCCGGTTATCCGTAGACCTACAGAGAGCTGCAGGAATGACCTCCAACAACCTAGACATGAGTCTGCACTTCCTGTTCCCTCCTCTCAAAGCCAATGGGCTTTTCTTAATCTTAAGATGCCTGAAATAAGGTCTGAGATATTTCCATTTTGTTCTACGATAGGAAATACATCAATAAATATCCCTCTCGTGATTTTTGAATCTGTTCTGCGTCTTAAAAACAGGTGGAAGCTGACAAACATCTATACGAGAACACTAGTTCTCCTTTAGCTTAGTGGTGGTGACGCATCATGTGATGTCGTGGCGTAGTTCCTTTTATTGCCCAATGTTAGCTTTTTACTTCTGGCGACTGAAATCACGCTTTGAAAATCATAAGTGGTGTTCCTTTGTGAAGATTATATCGCTGAACAAAACGAGTAAGTATCATCAACACTTCTTTTCTGCAATAAATAATAAAATCAATTTGATTTTATTTTTTGTTGTTGAGGAAACCAGAGCGATTGCTAACTTCCCCGTCTACAAAAATACATCATCACTTATTTTGCGCTCTATATTCATTTGTTGTTTTCCGGTGCGTGCTTTTCCATCTGCAGCCCTCTAGCTTTCACTCGCCAACAAGAGGACGTAACAATGAGCGGACTCGCTGACGGTGTGATCACAGAGGGAGCAGAGAGCTGTGAGCGGAGAAAACACTCCAGAAGGACAGGTTTTATCAAGTCCATCGTGATACAGCTCGCCTCTCTCCGTCTGAAAGTGACCAGATCCACATACTAACACCTGCGAAGCTCACTAACTAACACACTATATCTCCTGTTTAAAATGACATTCTACTGGGATTATGCGCCACGCTACACAACCCACCGATAAAACCATCGGCCGCTTTTAAAAATGTTGGTTGCGCTGATTAAACAAACAAGACATGACGTGTTAATAAGTGAGCACTAGAGGTGCCGGTAGAAGGACATTGTCACCTTTTAGACCGTGTCAGGCTAAGCTAAGCTAGCTGATACATGAGTGCTGTCAATGTTCACATTAACCTCTCCGCCAGAAAGGGAATGAAAATAACACATGACACCATTCTCGTACACTTTTTTCAAACAATCTTTTCAACAAGGGGTCGGACAGATATTGTCTTTCGTTGTCGTGTTTGCTTCCTGCCGTCCGCTGTCCTCCAGTGTTTAGCTCTCCACAGCCATGTGGATGAAGAGAGGAGCGCTTCGCTTCTGCTGTCCTGTCCAAACCCCCGGTCCGCCTGGCAGAGGTTTTACGTTGGAATGGGATTACTAAAGTAGGGCATTCCTTTTTATTTGTTTTATTGTTCGAGAATGGTTCTATACTCTCGTCTCGTCTCCCAGCAGAGTACATGTGATTGCCAAAACCTCCATTGCATCAAATGTTCCCCGGCGTGGAAGTGAAGCGATGGTATCCCTGTGTTGTGTTTGTGCTTACAGCGGGTTCTTCTGTGGCTCTATAAAAAGCCTGGATTACTGACAGAAGTGATCGTTTCCAGGTCTGAGAAAATGTCGGTATTGTGCAGAAGTTCTGGAAAAGTTCAGAATAAAATGTTGTTCAGTCCTGATACATGTGACTCTTCTTTTATTTGGTCTTGTTGTTCTTGTAGCTGTACAGCCACTGTCATGTGATACAAAAAGAAGTTAGCCAGCACTAGCTTTTAGTTTCATTCCACAGTTTATTTTATTTAAAAGCTGAAGCAGCACAGTGGGAATCTAACAGCTTTTCATTTGGACCCTCATCAACTGGGGTGGCATGGAGTTTGTCACTGTGGCCTTCTCATCTTCTATGTTATAAATAAAATTGCTAAAAATAAAATCCCATCTGCCGTCTTGCAAGTGCAGTGTGATTCTCTTAGCACAGCTCTGTAGATCCTCCTTCACATCTGTCCTCGACCTCATGACGTTTTTCATCGACGTCAAAGAAAAGGGGTTAGAAAAAGACCGGACTTTTTTGTTTTGTTTTTTATGGCTTTGCGAATGAGCCCTGCGTTTCTTAAAGCCTAGGATGCTTCCTTGGTAGGATGGGTTCCTTCCAGGTTGGGTACTACAGAGGCTAGTCAAAACTCCCTCCTAGAGCCCACAGTGGAATGCGGGCGAGTATCCCGGCGTGCGGAAGAAATGGACGCGGCAACCTGCGCTTCTGAAAACATACCTGCAAACTTCTCGCTTTTCGGCGAAATTCGCCGTTTTGAATGAAAATATATCATCCACGTGAATCGTGTAGATCAGTAGAGTTTTTTTTTCGGGGGTGGGGGTCAACTGGCCAGCCAGCGTTTCTCAGATTGGAGTGAGATGAGGAGAAAAGGTGATGTGATCTTCGCAATAGAACATCTTTGATGTGACGAGTCTTGGCCAATCAGCGTTCAGATGTGTACAGCGTCTTCATTTCCCTCCGTTACAGTTTAAGTTACGTTATGTTCCGTTGCCGTTCAGACTTGCTGGGTTAAGTTAACGTCCACTGCATGCGGAACTTTGTCGACTGTTAATGTTTGTCATTATCGCGATTTAGAAGGAAAAAACGGATTGAATGCATATTAATTGCAAATAGAAGATGGGCCACAATTCTAACAGATTTACAGTAACAGTGGAAGTTAATATTAATGAAAACGAATCACTTTATTTGTACAGGCGATGGTTCTCGCTACTCATGCTATCTTTGTTTTTATTTGAGCAAAACTTTTGAAAGTGAGACCTCGGTCTCTATGGATTGTGTCTAAATAAAGGTTAATAATAATAGAGCTGGAAATAGAATAGTGAATAATAACTGAATAATAAATTTGTTTTAAGTAAATGTCTTATCACTTCATTTTCTTCTCAGAGTACACCAGAATGCTACATTGTAAAGCTCATATTTAAAATAACATTTCTGGAGCGCACCCCCCCCCCCCCCCGCCAACAGGGTTTCGGGCTGGTCACCCTTTTCACCCCTCATGAGTTTGCAGGTATGTGAAAAGTGCAGAAGTGCCCTAAAGAAACAGTTCATCCCAGAATCAAAAGTAATTATTCTTTACTCTTAGCTGTATTTTGAGTTGCTAAGTGTTGAAGCTATCTGCCGTAGAGATGTCTGCCTTCTCTCTCATCAAAAACAGTCTATTGCCAAGTACGTTACACATACAAGGAATTAGGCTTGCATGACAAAAAGTATGTTAAGACAAGTATTATATTAAAGTGACAGGTGTGTATTTAAAGAGTAGAGTTGTGCAGCGATTGTCCTGAGGATGTCAGAGTCAGTGGGGGTCCCGAGCTTTGTTAATGAGCCCAACTGCAGAAGGGAAGAAACTTTTTGTGAGGTCTTGTTCCTGATGGACCGCAGCCGCCTGCCAGAGAAGGGACTCTAACAGTTTGTGTCCGGGGTGAGAGGGGTCGGCTACAATCTTTGTTGCCCGCCTCAGAGTCCTGGAGGAGAACAAGTCATGGTGGGACCGCAGATTGCAGCCAACCACCTTCTCGGCAGAGCGAATGATGAGCTGCAGTCTGTCTGTAGTGCTGTAGCGTCCAGACCGTGATGGAGGAGCAGAGGATGGACTCAACGATGGCTGTGTGGAAGTGCACCATCATTGTTTTCGGCAGGTTGAACTTCTTCAGCTGCCTCAGGAAGTACATCCTCTGCTGAGCCTTCTTAGTGATGGAGCTGATGTTCAGCTCCCACTTGAGGTCCTGGGTTATGGTGGAGCCCACAGCAGCGAGCAGGGAGTCACACATGATGATGAGGGCTGGTGGGTCTGCATTCTAATATAATGGGACTATATGGCACTCTGGTTGTGGTGCTTGAAGGGCCAAAAAAAATACATATGAAAAACACAACAGCATTGTCTCTCTCCAGAAACCATGACCCGGTTACTCAAGATAATCCACAGACCTTGTTGTGAGCAGTTTTATGCAGGAATGTTTTCTTTCAAACATACAGTAGTTCCCATATGAAACTGCTCAGGTGTATATATAATGTATATATGTATGTACAGTATATATATACAGTATATACTACAATATATAACAGAGCAAATAATAATGCTGAAAATCGCATCTATGAGTAAGTGTGTAAAAGAAATGCAAGAATAATATAAGTAAGTATATTAGTTTAAATGTACAGAATTAAAATGAAATATATATATATATATATATATATATATATATATATTCCGCAGTTGAATTATTGAACAAAATTGTCCTCTGAAGTGAATAAATTATGGTGTAATATCTGCTGTAAAAAATATATAAATATATATATTTATATATGGACTGAGTTTATAAGTATTTGCTAACACACCATAATAGTCTTTGCATAAAGCAATTAATAACAAAATAAAAAACATGGTGTTCAGCGATTATAATGGGCTACTTGTCCCAGAAAGGGCCTGTCTCCACAATAAATGGCGTATACCATGTAAAGTCAATCCATATTGACTTTACATGGCATTGTCACAACGTTTTCAACCTTTAATTCATCTGACACACCAAAATCAAGTGTCAGCTGTTTTTTGCAAATTATATAAGATTTAAGGGGGGGGAAAATCACCTATTTTCAAATAAATTCTGGGGACCAAAAGTATTGAGGTTGTGGATAACCTTGTTTATTAGCTTTTAGGATAATCAGTAACTGTAATGATATGTCTGTTTTTAAAGATAGGCCCATGTGTCTTTGGGAGGCCTGGCCATTGAATATGGGTCATCTTTGAGGGGCCCTGGTCTCCTTAATGGTTGGTCGTTCTCTCATATGGGTCAGCATGGTTAACATGGAGGACAGAGGAAAGAGCTTTCCGGGGTCAGAAGGTGAACGATTTCTAATGGAATGCAAACTAATATAGATAGAATGTCCAAATATAGGGTTCAGCTTATTGTAACCGCAACACTGTGTTTTTTAGTTCCCCGGCATTTTTTAAAATTTGAATTCGAAATGTTCTGTTTAAAAATTAAAAATAAAGAAGAAGAAGAAAATCAAAGGGAGAATAAAAAGGGTTCCCATGATGCATCCTGTCCCGCCGGTGCGCTCCTGGATGTTGGGTGTGTGCCACGCGCGCTCAGAGATAACAAGAAGCTCCAGAAGTTAGAAGAAGCCTCGTCATCTCAGCCGGTGGGGTCTAGTCGAGCCTCTTCTAAACCAGGTGAGTCCGGAAGAAACACTGACTGTTGTATCGCTTCACAATGGACGCCGAAGTGAAAATGTTTGATACAGTTTTAGTTTTCATTCGGAAGAAGTTTTTAAGAAATCATTTGACGGTTCGTTTGGTGAAAGGGGGCTTTGTGTTCACGCGCGTCCTTAGGGTTCGTTTCGTACGTAAGGTGAATTAAAATGGCGAATGTTTTTTCACCTTTCCGCTTTCGTCTTTACGTCTAATTAACTGTGACTGGGTGTCGCAGGAATGACTTTTGGCGGCCTTTTCGGCGTGTAACGTTTTAGTTTTTTTACGCGTGAAACTAGCCAACAATGTGAAGTAGTAACGTTAACATGAACTATGTCGGAGAATAATGTAAAATGTCCTTAACGACCAGAAGCACATTGTTTCTCACGCTGTTCCTATGGCGGTGTTTAGGGTGTTGTTCACAAACCTGTTAAGCCTCCTACCTGTCTCTCACGCACACGCACACACGCACGCAGGTGGGTGTGTAGTCGTGTTTGGTGCATTTCTACACTGCTGCTGTTTGCTGCTGAATTCACACTAAAACATGCTGTTTTTGTCTTGATGTGTGTTTTTTATTATTACCCCGATTTGTTTGTTGGCTGCTGCTTAACTAACATTACATTAGAATCAAAGAGCTTAACGTTATTGACTCATTTGACTGACAATACATACCCAGTGACCTTTTGTAAAAACCCAGCTGGTGGTTTGAAACCTGTATCACTGATGTGGAGGGGTCTGAGGAGCCTGAAAGTCTCTTCAAAACATGGAAATAAATAATACAAAATTCTGATCCAGGTGGCCTGTAATTATACGCTTGTTTTCTTTTTCCAAAACACAAAGTATTTACTATACATGTTGTTGTGTATGAAATAGTATAATCTTGGCTGGAAACCTCAATGTACACCAGTACAGTTGTGTTCACGTGGAACATACTGGGTGAGGAGATGGGCTGTGGCATTTATGGCTGCCATCTTTGTTTCGATAAGGAAAAACAGGTGCAACTTGGGAAACGGGTGAAAAATCCTTTTGTCCAGATGGTTAGAGTCTTCTACGTTTTTCAAAGGGGAAAATAAATGAAGGAAGATTGAATGCTTGGCTCTGTGATGAATGTGATGTTAATACATGAGAGGAACAGACAGGCTGCTCATAGAGCCTTCCACTAAAGACACGCATCAAGATAGAGGTTGAATCCCAGCTCTAATGAGTTGATGTAAAGTGAAACTATGAATCACACCTTTTAGTTTTCATTTAATGGCATTTAATTAAAGCCATACTGTGGTGTAGGTGGTGGTAGAAAAAGAGTTACGATACTGTCACAAAAACCGTATAAATAAATGGTGAATGACATAGAAGAGTGCTCTTTCTATATTGAGCTGACATGCAGTACATCATTACGCTCCTGTGGGAATTCATATCGGCAGTTTGTTTCTGTTGATTGTCTTTGCTGTAATACCAGAGGGAGTAGAGGAAGATGAAGAGGGGCCAAAGAGTTGGTGTGTGAATGATGACATGTAGTGTTAAAGTGCTTTGAGTGGTCGGAAGACTAGACAAGTGCTGTAGAAGTACATCCCATTCATAAGGCCAACACATTGGGGGGTTTCATTTATGCAAATTGTTTGCATGTCAATAGGCTGCGATTTGTCAAAGTCCTTTAATCATGAGTACTTAAGCACAGAACACAAATATTAAACTGCGAAAAAAACTAAACTTTTAGTTTTTTTCCCAAAATGAGGTCAATTCTTCTTGAGCTTTCGTACCTCGTATGAAGGCATCAACCAATCACATGTGTGGAGTGGACATATTTCTTTTAGTCTTTACAACGGCAGTTAATACCAGTTCATCTCGTTTTATTACCGTTCACAGTAAGAGCCCTGGACATGTACGCTGCGTAACTGTTAACCAGAGTGAACTCAAAGTCGCTTGGAGCATTTCGCAAAGGGGAAGCTTAGCTTAATGAAATGGCTCACAGTAGCTTAAACTATACATTAGTTTACCTTTAGACAGACTGGGTCAATTGATCCCTTTAATATTTGCAAGCTAGTATTACGCGTTATCCTGTCGTTAATCCGCCACGCATCCGATGTGTAAAGGCCTTTAGACTGCCTTAAGAACCTGACTTTACCTCTTATTCATCATATTGGGACTAAACTGCACCCACAACTGTAGCGTTTGTTTGTAAACACTGTTGTTCACCTAAAAAGTGCTCCCGTCAGTCACATGTGGCCAAACAGCCAGCGTACGTTGCTCTGGCACATTCCTGGAGAGATGGAGGACAGCGAGAGAACCAGTTTGTTCAGGTCTTGAGTTGACATCTCACTGACATGCATGTGAAAGAACACTGTAGTGCACATGTTGAATATGTCCGTTCCGCACAATGTTGCAATACAGCCCTGAATATATTAGGTCATCATTCTAGGGCTGCACAATCTTGAAAAAAATGGACGTTGCTATTTTCCTTCTTCTGTGATGTACATTGCGATTTGAAAAATGACAGGAATAATTGTCCTAAATGTTGGTCATGCGTCATGCAATTTGAGCAACATTAAGAGGACAGATTAAAAATGTTGTTCTCTTGTAAACACCATAAACAAATTGGTTGTATGAATCATGGTGATGACAAAGCAAAAAAGTCACACCCACGACACACAGGCTCTGTGTTTCAAGACGGGTCAGTGCCGACAGACCCGGGAGCCCCGTCCCTCCACACAGGCACAGAGGGCTCTGTGAGCGCTGACCACACCCCAGAAAACAGTGATGGTGCTCTCACAGCCGGAGCCTCGGGCCACTTTCACCCTGGGCCGTCTGACCCCACGGTGCCCACCCGTGTAAACATGTCTACGGTTCACTGTGAAGCTGTGACAGGCCTACCTAGACTGCAGGTAATGGCCTTGTTAGCTGCTGCTTGGGTAAAACACAATGGACCATAAATAACAGGAATGTTCCAGTGATGCAATATGTAGCCACGATCCAGCAATGTTTTAAAGCGATGGTTTTGAAGCTGAGGATGTTGTTTGTGACAGCACCGTGGTACCTGCAGTGACTTACGTGAAACATGTTGTTGAATGCGTTCACAGAATTCAAACACCAAATTCTACAACTGACGCATGGCCTCGTTTCCTGCTCTCGGCAGGGTGTTAAATACTGCTCTCAGGGCTGTATCTCAGCTCCTGCTTTCTCTCTGGTTTACTGGTCAGACCACATACCTCTCATGGTTGTTCTAAACTTCTCCCCCAGTCCTAGTTATGACTCAACATGTTGGTGTCATACCTGGGATATGACTTCAGATGGAGGACGGCTGGAATGAAATGAGCACCTTCCAAAAACGGGGAAAGGTTACAGGTCAACGTTTGGGTCACCTGCCACCATGACAGATATTACATTATTATATTAACAATACCTGAGTCAAGAATGGTCTTTAGAGATTATGGTTTTGTGATGTATACCATATGTCTACTGTCGATTACCTCTGACAACCTATACTGCCGGTGTTTACAATTCTAAAGCTGTCGACATTCAACTGTCTAAACTAAACAACTAAAATCAATGTTTGACCTCATTCTTTGAATCTGACAGCCATAACATAACAGCAAGGAGGCTGATTCCTTGTGGAGAGGAGGCGTGCGGTGGTAAAAGCACAACAATCACTAGCAACATTCAGTGTCCGCTTGATTGGCCGATCTGCTCCCACAAATGGACTTTTCGGTCTTTTGTCTCGTCCATTTTCTACGGTGACGTTTTTTAGCTCAGAGAGGCTGCACAACAAAATGTCGCAGTGCAGTGTGGGACTCAGTGGTCTTGGTCTTGACTTGGTCTCCATTTAGGTCAGGGGTCGGCAACCTTTACTATCCAAAGAGCCATTTTGCTCTATTTTCCACCAAATAAAATTTGTCTGTATCACAGCTTATAAAGTTGTGTATATATAGTTATATTATATATACAAAAACTATAGTTTGTTGTGTTTATGAAAATATAGAACAAGAATAAAGACAATTCTTGACTTTTTTTTTTTTTTTTTGCAATTTTACCTGATATAACAATATCAAACTCTTATGAAGAGGAGAGTTTGCTGCAGCAGTTGAGAATTCGCTCTTTGACGCTCATCTCCAGCATGACACTTTTCAGCACATGCTGTGTGTATGTTCTGGAAGCATAGAGGTAAGCCAGCATCGTTGGCAGTGAAAGCAAATGAAGACGTCCACGCAGAGTTAAACTCTCCTATTTTCCTCCGTGACTTTTCTTTTTTTGGATTTATCCATTGATAGATAACAGAGGGTGGGGGTCTGAAAATCATGATTAGCCACCTGCAGGGAAAAGCGCTTGACAAGAGTAGAGGATTTAACTGCCTGTGGGAATAATTAACATATACGATTCTGTTCATTCTTGCTTATAAATTACATTCTCTCTGAACATGTTTCTCTTTTTGGAGAGAGTCATGTGAGATAACTTCTTCGATTAGCGCGATATTCCTGCTCTTCTTTCTATTTCCTCGTCTCAGCCCCGTGTGTCACGTGTGTGTAAACCTCGCTCGAGTCAGGAAACTGGCTGAGCTGCATCACCTGATGTGATTTGAAATGCATTGGTCGGTGTGTTTCCTGCACCGCCGAACAAGTGCCGTAACGGCTGAATAAGATGCGCCGGTTAAAATTTAAACCCATTGCCCAATATGTATAATTCAATTCCAAATTATCTATCGGTTTTTAGTTCCTGGGTCCGGATCCGGTGCGCCAGTTGGGGACCCCTGATGTACACTCAGGGAGCCACAACAGAGAGGCTCGCGAGCCGCAGGTTGCCGACCCCTGGTTTTAGGTGGTCTTAACTACAACACTGCTGGGAGAGTTGAGTCCTTGGTGATTACGGCCCTTCTGAGTTCTAAATGCCCTAAACAGCTTTTCAGTGTTCTGTGCTCAGCACACTGCAGTTCAGTCGAAGTTGTCATGTGACTGTTGGTGTCAGGCTCAATCATGGCTTCCTAGTTGCACTAAAGAGCGCAGAATTTAATGTTTTTCACAGTATCTGGTTAAAGCAAAAGGTTTATTCACAATACAATGTTTTTGATGAAATATCGTAATTGAAACTTTGTTTTGTTGCTTTGCTGACAGAAGCGTTTGTTGCACTTGACCTGTTCAAAGACCGTCGCAAAGAGGAAAAGCTGATGATAATGACACTTTCTACAAGCTCTGGTTAGGATGAACTAGTTTTGGCGATTGTTGAAAGAAAGTATGCTTTTCAATCCCGCTGGCAGGTTTAGTGGTTCAGAGGGTTAAAGGGTTAGATCCGACTTCTAGTTGTGTCTACTCATTCGGATAGTTCTGTACCATGTGTGTGGTTGAATACCATTAGAAGAAGTAAATGTGTTTATTGATAATGAACCATACTGTTTTGCTTTTCTTCTATGTGATGATGTAGTCATGGCAGCTAACATTATAATTGAACAAATGGTTCATCAATCGAAAAAAGGGCATGTCAATTCCGTCAACAGTGTCCCTCATATGGGCGTACTGCGACAATACCAGAGCACTTATCACTGTTAGGAACATGTGATACCGTGAGTCTGTAATCACACAATGATGCGTAGTGCAAAGCATTCAGGGAATGTGGCCTTCGCTCTTTCTGCTCCTTCTTTCTTCTTTGGTTCCAACAGGAGGGAACCAAACCGTTCACTGCATGTTTGGCTACTAGGAGGTCACTGCTAGAGGGTGCTGCTTCATGTACTGTTATGGGGACACTATGAAACTTTATCAAGCAAGCCAACTATGACTTAATGCTGCACCAGCAGACTTCTTCCTAAGCCCTTTTTCTTTTGATGCAACGTCCCTAAGAAAAGTCGTCCTGACATAGGACTGGAGATAAACAAACATTGAAGTGTGACGTTTCCCATGTCGGCCTGGTTTCTTTAAAGTGAGAACCGGATTAGAATGGAATATAACGAGGCTAAATGTTAAAGTCATTCATATGAAAATGTCAATAAAATGAGTAACATTGCCGAGTGAAGTTTGTCAAGAATGCAGAATTCAAGCCTTTCTCTGCTGATGCACTGCCTGCATGCGCTGCTGGTAGAGCGGCTGCTGTGTCTCAGCCAGCAGACAAGTTCAAAATCATTTTAGAATATCTGGAAAATTAAGCTTAACCGTTAGACTACATACAGATAGCTTTAGTTTGAGCTTTTGTTTCATCCTAAGTGGCCAGATCTTAAACATTTCACACTTTTTTTTTTTTTTTTTAAATCACCTCCCAGTAGTTGCTGTAGTTTGTCTTTAGTGTCGGCCAGAATCTGATAATTGAATGCAATTTAGAGCTCTTATGTTTCTATTGTCGGCTATATCTGAAGACTGCAAATCTGTTGCAGATCTTGTGATGACAGAGCCGGCAGGCCTGTTCGGTCACGTTGAGTGTCTCTCAGCCCCGCCCAGATACCCGCCGCCTTAGATATGCACCAGTCCGACGAGCGGGTCAGGTGTGACACTGGTCTCAGCGCAACACAGTAGTTCAGAGGATTTCGATGCTGAATGATCGTTCCTAGGAACATTGCTTTCTTTTGGTTTTTCATGAACTTTTTAGGGGAATTCTTGCGGCTCTACAATTCATCTCGAGTGGAAAGTTTAATGAATTTCCTGTGGACTGTTTGGGAAGCAGCCTGTTAGACTTCAGGCCAACACAGGTGTGTGGTTTCTTCTTAAACCTTGTCGTCAGTATTGCCACGAGCTGTAGTTGTGCAGGTTTATGTTCAGTGAAGGAGTGAGCGCTATGGGTAAAAGCTGCATTTTATATGAAATTGCACATCATGGTATATGTCGATATATTGTGATGTAAAAATGTACACAACATTGACAGCAAAGCCCTAACTGACTGCAGTATGAATGGACAAACTCGTATCATTGCATTTATAGTCGCCTTGTCCAAATGTAATTCAGGGCCTCGGGTCTAATGATCTATCCTGTGTTAGTGGGGAATCAGATGTTCTCTGAACACACATCGTGTGATAATGGCTGCCAGCTATCGTGTGTGTGTGTGTGTGTGTGTGTGTGTGTGTGTGTGTGTGTGTGTGTGTGTGTGTGTGTGTGTGTGTGTGTGTGTGTGTGTGTGTGTGTGTGTGTGTGAGAGATCTGAAAGAGCTGCTGAATATTCAATCAATTATGCGTTTCATTGTCTGTTTGAACTAATGATCTAGTGACTTTTAAGATTTCCTTCATCGCCACTGATATCACTGACGGTAGTTCTTAGAGTGGTTGTATAAATGTGTGAAGTGTCCATCCTGTTGTTGTTTAACACAACTGGCCTGTCTGTTTAATGTTCGTATGAATTTTACAAGACGACCAAGCTTTATAAATATCGATCCTTCCCATATAATGAGTGCATCTGATCTCAGAGTTGAGTAAGAAGATCATCAGACTGTAGCTGATCATTTTGCTTTGAATACTGTCCACTTATTTTATTCCTCGGCGTCTTCCCGATAGTTTTGTCCCCCGTGCCGTTAACACATTTTCATTGATCTCCTCAGTGCCGCTGACTCTGCCATGAGACACGGCTTGTCGTGAACGCCCACCTTTCGCTCCATGCAACGCTTTCCTCACCACATCTTGCCAATGGACCCTCAGGTGTGTCCGCTGCCTCTGAGTAGCAGCCTGTCGGTGATCAGCGGCGTGGACAAATCCCCGGCCAGCGTGTTCAAGCCCGGCCACTCGCGGACCAGCAGCACCGGCTCCTCCAAACAATCAAAGCAGGTAAGGAGACCCACAGGTGGGAGGTGTAGGAAGTACACCGGTATGGATTTGACCAGTAGAGCCTAGAGATGCACCGAATGATCGAAATGCCGATGATATATTTGATTTTTCTTTTTCCATCAGTCATTTGGTTTATTTCGTAATGATTTGCGCGTTTCCTCTTCTCAGTCTCGTGACTGGGAGGTGATGGACGACCTGCAGCAGCGGGATATGTACTCTGTTCCCGGCTCCTCTGTGGACCTCAGCATCCCTGGGATCTGTGAGGGCTACTTGATGAAGAAGAGGAAGTACCCGCTCAAAGGCTGGCACAAGGTGAGCAGTGATGGTGCCGCGGATCTTTGTCCCGCTCAGTTTACCCAGGTTTAAACCATCGTCGTGACGGTTAGACCGTCTTTACCCGTCGGCATAACGCAATTCCTGTTTCTTTGAAATTCTTCACTGTCATTGCTCTTTCAGAGATACTTCCTGCTGGAGAAAGGAATTCTCAAGTACTCAAAGACACAGCAAGATGTAAGTTGTAAAAAGAAAAATGGGGCTGTTGCACAATTCACTGTCAGTCACTCAGAGCAGTGATAGAGCAACCGCCATGAACTCATGTCGGGTTCATTCTGTTGACTCCCGAGTGCTGCTAATGGCTCCGTTTGAAGTGCATCATTTCAAATTGTGTCTTAGATTCAGAGAGGGAAGCTCCACGGCTCTCTGGACGTCAGCCTGGCGGTCATGTCCATCAACAAGAAGACCAAAGGCTTAGACCTGGACGCTGGGGACAACATCTACCACCTCAAGGTAACCTACGCAGCAGAGTTCAGCGAGTCCAGCAATCATTATCGACACAGACGTCATTGGCGTCTGAAAAACTAAACTCTCATAAGTCAAATCTTAAGGGGTTAAAATGACGTTTACAGACAGACGTGGATATGCTGATATGCTTTAGCCTGCAGTGAACCAAACACTCTTTCTCTCCTTTCCCTCGTTAGGCAAAGAGCCATGACATCTTCTACATCTGGTTGACCAAGCTGTGTGCCCATCGTGTATTCACAAAAAACGAGGCGATGAGTGTCCATCATGGTGTCCTTCACGCTCTCTCCTTGAGCCCGAGCAACCTGCCGACCGCGGCCACTCTCGCCCAGACCAACAGAGAGATGGTCAGTAGAGACTCCCGCTGAGGTTAACGTCACGCATCTTCTAACAGGCCCCGGTTACACTCTTCTTCACTTCAGTGTGACTTTTGTCGTCCGATCATGACATGGCATTGAGTGTCCAGTCTGTGCGTTCAGAGACAGGACCTTGCTGTCATTGGGACCACATGCTGAGTTGGTCTGGCTCGCGTTGACTTCTGATCTCAGTTAGATGTGGCCACAATCCCAAAAATGTAGGTGTTCAGGTACTGCTGATGAAAAACCTAACTTTACTAGATTTAGCTTAAAAGCTTTTAATTAACAAACTAACAGGACTTTTATTCTTAAATTCAGAAGCATGTGTTCATCACAGTTAGCAGAGCTGTGTTAGCAGCTATTCTTCAATTTAAAAAAAGTAGTAAAACTACAGGAAGGGTAAGCAGCAAATGTAACATGAAGAATTTATAGGAAATGTAATGTGCTTATCCACCGTTTATAGCCGTTCTTTGACCACTACATCCCAACACTAAAGCAAAAGTTCCATTGAGAAGACAAGTGTAATCGTAAAGTTGTTAAAACAACAGCACACATGCCACTCCTCCACTGACTGTTTGTTCTGGTAACCAGCACAAAGCACTGCGGGATTCGCCTGATCGTGTCATGGCATCTGCTCTATTCAGATTTTATTTTTTAACCAGCAGTACATTGTACGCTTACTCATACAACCAAAGTCTTCATACTAACCCTCTACATACAAAACTCTTATAGAAGCTATTTCTCAGGTTCCTCATACGAAAGTGTAAAATTCTCAAGGGGTCACCACTAGGCTTTTGAATAGCTGGTGTTTTAAGTGTTGATCAATCACTTGATTCTGTCTAAAAAAAATTCAGATTTTCAGTTCAAGAATGTTTGGTGTTTTTAACTGGTTGTCAGCATTGTGATTGATTGAGTCATCTTTCCTTCCTTCCTTGTATTTGATCACGCAGCCCGCTCACTACGCCAGCTTAGCGTCGGTGTACGACCCAGACATGGAAAGCCCCGCCCCCGCCCCCGCCCCCGCCGTCTCCTCTCACCCGGGGGTGACCAGCAAGGTGTCTGCATGGCTGCAGCAGACCCACGACATCGACGGTACCTCCAACGGTGAGAGCCGTCTTCATCATATTTCGTCACATATATTGACATACAAAAAACCCAGACGTGTTAACTTTGACGTGATATTTTTACCGCTCTCTTAAATGGACTGGATTGACCTTTTGACCCTCTGTTTGTCAGACCTGGCTCGCTGTCAGGTGGAGATGACGGAGCTGGCCCTGCTCATCCAGCGGCTCCATTGGCTGGAGGGAGGCCTGCCCATCACCAACACAGACCTGGAGATGCGAATCAGCATGCAGGTGAGCGCTCCGGTAACAACTGTGCGCCTGTGGGATTCTTCACTGGGGGAAAAATGAGTTTTATTTATGAATAAACTGTCAGAATGTTGATTTTAATGAGATAATGTAATACATTGTAGATCCCTAAGGGCTGTCTCTTATGGAGAAAAGCCATAACCCTGTTGGTCTCTGTTCTAGAATCTGTCACTGGAGAAACCCAAGAAGAAGACGGGGAAAGGGTTCGGTCACTCCAGGACTTTGTCCCGCGTTGAAGCCATGGGGGGGATGGTAGGACTGACGTGTGCTTTGTGTGCATCCTCATTATGTTCTTGTATAATAGTTGCATCCTCAGCTAGGTATCATACCGTGTCTCTTCTACTCCAGTTCACTTCCAGCCACCTGAGCACCAGCCACCCGAGCACCAACAGCAGCTCCGGGTTGGGGCCGTCCGTTCAGTCCATCCCCGACTACGTCTACTCTCAGCTGTCCAACCCTCAGGTCTCCTCGCCAGAGGCCAAGAAGCTCCACCAGGACATCTGCACGTCTTCTCAGAGGGGTGCGGCCTCCCACCTCACAGCTGTGTTTCTGTCTATAGCTTTAATTGAGCTGGTTTCAAATGACTGCTGTCTGTTTTCCAGACTGGCTTGATGATGTTTGTCAGTTTAAGTTTCTGAAATATTTTCTTAACTTAAAGTTACTGTGAGGAACTTGTAACTGGTTGTGAAACGGTCTTAATGTGATGCTGATGCCTCTACATGACCTACATAAGTAAACAAAGCCATCAGGCATTAACAATAATTAAATAGAAATAGTCAATATTTTTTTCATCGAGTCGGATTCTCCGCAACACCCAACAATAACCCAAAATATCAAATTCCTTATAGTGGCTTTAATAAGTTGCAGCTTCGATTGTCACGTTATTGATGGAAGCAAAACATTGTTGGCTTCCAAAAATGAGCTTTTTTTTTTTAAAGGTTTTAATTCATGTTAGTCCGGGTTTTCTGACATTTTCTAAATTATAATTCATTTGAAAGTGAAAGCGATGCCTAACGCCCACTGCGCTCTGCCACATGTCTTCATTGCAGATCACCGTGTATTCATGACTTTGTCTCTGCACGCTGTGTTTTACAGTTCATGCGTCTCTCAAGTCCATTCATGAGGTTTTGACCTTGGAGAGAGAGAGACTGAGGCAGGCCTGGACCGGCCCGGACCTGAGGCACAACACGTCACAGCAGTTCGCTACACTCTGCAACACACTGTCTGAGGTAACACGCACACCCTCGTGCACGCGCCCTCACACACGCACACACACGCACTAGGAGCAGCGCGGGCTACGTAGAAACAAAACGATCCTCACTCTTCCTGAATATGAAAATCGGATGACAACAAAGACTGACATTTTATTTGTATTGTCTAGCCCTCCTCCCGCTCTGTGCCCCGCCCCCAACCCTTTTCCACCGGAGTCTCAGATTTAATACACAGATTGACCTAAAAAATTAGCACCGGCCTGTAAAAAGACAACGGCAGCCCAGCCCTCAGTCTGTTGGTGAGGTGAAACTATGCAGCAGGTTTGGGCTGTTTCTAGGCAGGAAAGGTACAAGTTATCACAGGAACACACCTCGAGTCTCTTCTCTCTGTTTCCGCACACAAAGACAGAAATAACAGGATGGTTGTCACACACTAAAACCAAACAGTCTTGTCTGTCGAGTAACTCGTTCATTCCTGCTGTCAAACCGCCGGCGCTGAGAGAACCTTTTTTTTGCTTGGTGTTTCATGAGCTTTCTCCTTTGTCGGTGCTGCATGTGACCGGGCTTTATTTTGTTGCTGGTTGACTGGCAGTTGGGTTTTCCCTCTACAACACACAACAGACCAGAAGTAAATCCATTCCTGGTAATTACTGGTGTATTGAAAAGAGGGCAGCAATACATAACTCTGGTATGATGATGATGACTGTGGAACCTGTTGATCTGGAGGAGTGACCCTGATGATGTGTTCATGGATCAGCCTGGGCACAACACATTTATAACAGGAAGCCTACATAGACATATGGGACAGATGCATATGGAACATACCATTAAGTTGCATTATGGGAAGTGCTCAAGCAGAACCTTTTTAAAAGAGCAATTCACTTTAAATTCTCCAACATATTGAATTGGAATGTGAACAATATCCTAAAAACATAGATCAGTTCATATCATATATTGTCAGTGCATCAAAATATATGATATATAATATCTGTTGAGCCTCCGGCCTCGTCCACGGTTAAATAATAGAGCAACACATTGATAAGCACCACATGCCGTGGGACTGCTCTGGAGTCAGCATGACATGTTTTGACCATTTCTTTCTTTCTTCTCTGTTTTCCCACTTTGTGTGTGTGTGTGTGTGTGCGTGTGCGTGTGCGTGCGCGCAGCTTGACATACAGTCCCGTCTGACTAAAGTCCATTCGGTTTCACTGTCCTCTGACTCTACTGATGAATCCTTCTGCACCGTCCGTCCTGACCAGGTGTGTACCGCGCTGTGCGTCTGTAATCTGTTCTTTGGTTGCTCAGTTTGAAAACTGACTCCAATTTTAAAACTTGCAAAATTCTATAATTGGCAGTGTTTTTGTTTTGAAACGGATAATCCAAAGAACAAACGATGCACAGATTGTTTGTGTGTGAAGGACTCTTCATTATCCCGCTGTCACTCATTTGCATTCATCTTCATCTTTTATATGGAATTTGTTAAAAATCACTGAGAAAATGTTGACAATTCTCCCGACGCCATCACAGCAGAGCACATCTTGACTTGAGCAGGGAATCTGAATGACTGACCACGCTGTAATGAGGTTGACGTGGCTCCGGTAGGTTGACGAGGTTGACGTGGCTCCGGTCGGTCACTTCATGCTGTTCAGACGGAGCACAACAATGGGTGTGGACATTCTGTGTGGGTGGCGAGAGCTGCGTGTTTTTTGCAATACGTCTGACACACGCACGCCGGCCAACGCTCTAGCTCCACCGCCTTTATACAAACCGATTATTTCTTCTCTGCGCTCTCTCTCAGAGGACACCGTCCATGGGCCGTCCCTGCCACCGTGCGCCCTCTGTGGCGGACTCCATGGCCGAGTATTTCGACGCCAGCGAGGTGATCGGGTGCGAGAGCTCGTCGGAGGCCGAGGCGTCGGACGAGTCGGGCCTGAGCGACATCACCACCACCAGCAACTCCGAGCCGGATGAGGGACACGGTGAGTGGGTAGCTGGCAGTACAGGCCGCACCGCCCCACCAACCAGATGAACTGACATTGTCCTCTCTCCCCCTCAGCCACCGCCACCCTCAACTACCGCGCCAGTCTGAACAACGTTCCAGAAGTACCCAGCCTAGTGCCCTCCAATACCGGTAATACCACCATTGTTCACCATTTCTACTGTGAATGAGTGCAGTGATGTTTACAGTGTACTGCGGGGGGGGTCGAGACGCTGCCTCCTGATGGCTCAGCTGTACAAATGGAATCATTTCGCCCCGTTAGCAATGCTTTGTTTTTAAGCGGGCTTTGCTTTAAATCATTTAAAATACAATGTTTCTTATGCACATGCTCGCATGTAAACATCCCTTTAGAGAGCAGGATAACTCCGCTTTCTCTCATCTCCTACTGCAGGTATGGAAACTGGCTTTACTGAGTTATGGCATATTCTATTTAATGTTCTATAGAAATGTGATTCCTGCAGAAGGTGCATGTAAGTGGTTGATGTAGTACAGCCCTGTAACAGCTGGTAACTGTCACTATACCCTGACAGCAGCACATGAGGCTGTGCTTGGTTTAGTTTGGACTGTTTTCAACATGCTGGCCGGGTCACAACCATTCTCATTTTACATGTCAACAGAAATGCAGTAACAGAATCTTGATTCATATTCATCGTTTGATGGAACTTCCTGAGAAGTGACTGATGGCTGCGTTAGACTCGTTGTTTTCCTTCAGGAGCGATGGAATAATGCAAATGTAATTAATAATGTCACTAAGAAGAGACCGACGGACCTCGGTGCTCTGACCAGGGTTGGTTGTAGTTTGTGCCAGATTTAAGACTAAATGAGATTGTGTTCATTCTCCATTTATTTATTTATTTATTTATTTTTATTGTTGATTTTTAACACGGTAAATACAGAAAATATAAATACAAGGTAACATTTACATTAACTACATTCATCAGGTCAAAAGGTTAGAGTAGTGGCACGATGCACATTTAACAGATTGGGGACTACTTTTTCTGCCTTGTTGTCCCTCTGGGATGTCTGGCTGTCCTTCAGCTGCATTGATGTGTGTCTCTGTGTTCCAGGTCGTCGCACTGTCCTCCCCGCCTCGGGAACAGACAACAGCCACATCGGCATCATGAGCATCCTGTACAACAACATCGGCAAGGACCTGTCCAGAATCTCCATGCCGGTGGATCTCAACGAGCCGCTGTCGCTGCTGCAGAGACTCAGCGAAGAGCTGGAGTACTCGGAGCTGCTGGACATCGCCAACCGCACGGATGATCCGTATGAGAGAATGGTGAGTTTAGTTTGCTGAGATTCAGTTGAGGTCAGTCGCAAGTCCTTTGATTAATTTAAAGAACCTGCATGTTCCCAGGTATACGTGGCAGCATTCTCCATCTCTGGGTATGCCTGGGCGTCCTGGAGGAATCGCTACAAGCCCTTCAACCCGATTTTGGGAGAAACGTACGAGAGTCACAGAGAAGACCGAGCCTTCCACTACATCAGCGAGCAGGTGACCAGCAGAGATGTATTTAGCTGAAACCTCCATATCGGAGTTTGGAAACGTACTGTAATGCTGCATTATGTGCTTTGCTTTCAGGTCAGCCATCACCCGCCCGTCTCTGCCTGCCACGCCGAGTCCGAAAACTTCACTTTCTGGCAAGGTAGGAGCTGCGTGCTTAGAGACGAGTGCTGGATCCACCTGTACTGTGTGTGAGGACTTGAACCTAATGCTCCGTTTGTTTGTCTGTCTCAGATCAGAGATGGAAGAACAAGTTCTGGGGGAAGTCTATGGAGATGCTCTCCTCTGGACTGGTCAATGTTGCCCTACCCAAGTGAGCCACTGCTTCAGTTACCACCAGTCACACCATGGCGCAGATAACAGCTAGAGAACCATACAGTAGTAAAACTGCTCATACAATACAGAAACAAGCAGCAACTTCCAGTTCTGAAAAATGAAGCCAAAGGAAGTGGCAATCTGCACTTCCTCAAATGGCAACTTGAGGCAGTGACGATCCCCACGAAGCTCCATTCTACATCAGAAATAAACATGTTTACAGTCTGGTACAAAAGAGATGTTCATGTTCATGAGCGCAGTACAGGGGATATGCTGTGACACTCGCCAGTTCAATTTAAAATGAAGGCTTGAAGTTAAGATGTGTTTTTTACGTTGGGCACATTTTATTTGCAAGCAAAAATTAGCATCCCAATTAATGTAAATGACAATGCGCCTTGCTAACCTAGCTAGCGCTAGCTGTACCTCGCTCCAAGAAAACAAAATGGCGACGGCCAAACCGCCCTGTACTCCACAAACCAACGGGTGACGTCAGGCTGACTATGTCCGTGTTTGTATACGGTCTATGAACAGGACACAAGGTGCTCTACCAAACACACTATGGTCAATGGATCACACTGAGAAACTATTATCAGCTGTATTTCAATCAAGTGATGTTTTTGTATAAATCTTATTT
>NW_022280186.1:37893-43967 GCF_004355925.1 Anarrhichthys ocellatus
ATACGCATGTGTGTGTGTGTATACGCATGTGTGTGTGTGTATACGCAGCGTGTGTGTGTATACGCAGCGCGTGTGTGTATACGCAGCGCGTGTGTGTATACGCAGCGCGTGTGTGTATACGCAGCGCGTGTGTGTATACGCAGCGCGTGTGTGTATACGCAGCGCGTGTGTGTATACGCAGCGCGTGTGTGTATACGCAGCGCGTGTGTGTATACGCAGCGCGTGTGTGTATACGCAGCGCGTGTGTGTATACGCAGCGCGTGTGTGTATACGCAGCGCGTGTGTGTATACGCAGCGCGTGTGTGTATACGCAGCGCGTGTGTGTATACGCAGCGCGTGTGCGCGCGCGTGTGCGCGCGCGTGTGCGCGTGTGTGTGCGCGCGTGTGTGTGCGCGTACGCAGCGCGCGCGCGTACGCAGCGCGCGCGCGTGTGCGCGTGTGTGTGCGCGTACGCAGCGCGCGCGCGTGCGTGTGCGCGCGCGTGTGCGTGTGTGCGCGTGCGCGTGCGCGTGTGTGCGCGTGCGCGTGCGCGTGTGTGCGCGTGTATACTTATTTCAGCTAAAATAGTCTAAGAACAGGCATAAATGAGGAAGTGATGGTGAATATTATTGAGTGTTTTTGTGTATAGGTACGGTGACCACTACGAGTGGAACAAGGCAGTGACTTGTATCCACAACGTGCTGAGTCAGGAGCGCTGGTTGGAGCACTACGGTGAGGTGGTCATCAAAAACACAAAGAGCGACGCCTGCACCTGCAAGATCACCTTTGTCAAGGTCAGCACGCACTCACTCACTGATGTCTCCATTTAACCAGCCTCTAACCTAATGTTTACATTCGTTACTGCTAGTTCACTTAGAAGTCAGAATAATGCACATGGGACTTTTCTTGTCCCCTTCTCTGTTGAACCACTTGAACTTTGACCTTTTCTTTTGCTCTACATATTCCAGTCTCGCTACTGGAGCTCAGACAACGGTAAGAACGAGGTGCAGGGCGTGGTCCTGGACCGGACTGGAGAGGTGGTACATCGCTTTGGAGGCCTCTGGCATGAGGGCATTTTCTGTGATACCATGTCGACACCAAAGTGCATCTGGAAGCCCAGTGAGTAGCATCCAGTCGAGTCCCCAAAGGCCGTGACCAATTCTGGTGTCGGTGTCGTATTGTAATTAAATATATGCTGATTTTCCACCCGGGCCACCACTGACTGGGATTTGATTTGTATTTGTAAATGTACAACATTACGAGATCTTACAATCACTCTTCTTACGTTTCCACATTGTCTAATGTCCTCAGTCTTGATATGCATGATGTCATTTCCTGTTTAGACGTGCAGCCCGATGACTACGCTCAGTTCTACGGTTTCTCCCAATACGCCAGAGAACTAAACGAGCTGACACCCGAGCTGAAAGCAGTCCTCCCGTCTACAGACACGCGCTTCAGACCAGACCAGAGGTACCAACTTGATTTAAGCTGAAGCATTTGTTATGTTTTTTTTTTTTTTTTTTTTGGTTTTTTGTTTTTAAATAGTGGCTTCGCCATCTTCCATGTTGACCAGTTGTTTAATCTGTGCCCCTCTTCTCTCCCTCAGGCTCTTGGAGGAGGGCAAGGTAGCAGAAGCAGATAAAACAAAGGACAAAGTGGAGGAGAAGCAGAGGGAGAGAAGGAAGGAGATGACCAAGAGAGGGGAGGAGCACATCCCCAGGTTCTTCAGGTGAGGAGGATTTCACAATGCACATTGCTACTCACCCACATGTTGCCTCACCCCCTATTGCAATAATATTTTAGAGTTCCTCAAGTGATGGGACCTCATGGTGGTTACAAGATTTCAAGAAGTAATTGTGCCTAACCAAAAAAAAGGAAAGTCAAGCAGATAACCTCCCCACAAAACGACTCGCTTATTTTAATTTATTCACTTCTCTATGATTGAGGGGTTGTCTCCACATGGCTCTCAACATGGCGACTGCTGAGCTAGCAGCTACCGGTGAACAACAGGTGCGACTTGAAAAACGGTTCTGTTGACAGAGCAGTGTCAACCTGAGGGTGAACTGGAGGGTAGAAGTTACGCTTTTTAAATTATATTTCGAGGGAACTTTTTTTCCCTTCCGGATTACATTTGTATTTGACGTATCACAAATGCAGTTAATCAAAGTCTGCGTAGGTGGGTCGATGGGTCAAATATTTCCGGTGTTCGTATCCCGTGTGAAACTAAAAATAACGTTGACTTGTTGCAACTCAAAACATGATTTATTAATAAACCTAAGTAGTTTGTTGCTGAAACCTAAACGCAATTGGGAATGAATGTACGGCACAAGCGGTTCCAACACTAACGCTGATATACACGCATGTAGAAATGTTGATATGAAACACATTTTTGATTAAGAAATGGCAACATTCACCACGCCAACGTTCCAGCGACTGCGCTGCATCATCTGTGTGCTGACATTCAAACGTGATGGTCATTGAAATTGTGTTTTTTTTAATTTATGTAAATTATTTAACGCATTCAGAATAAAAACGACTATCTTCGATTATTACGCCAAACATGTAATTTGTTAGTTTAATGTCTGAGAATAGCTTGATCACATGGGGTTACCCTTTGATCAGAGCCAGGCTAGCTGTCTTTATGCTAAGCTAACCAGCTGCTGTTGTTAATGCTTCATAGTTAGCATTACTGACATGAGAATGATATCTTCTCATCCAACTCTCAGAAAATATCTTATTTTTTTTTTTTTTTTAATGTCAAACTATCTTTTAATTTTTTAATATTGCTAACAAAAACAAAGTCTTTTTCCTCTGACTGCCGACCGCAACAGTTCTCTCTCTCGTCCGTTAACTCAGGAAATCTGTGGACGAGGCTGGCAGAGAGGTGTGGCTGAGCAACGGAACGTACTATAAGCTGCGCACAGACCCCGGCTTCACCATCACTGAGAACCTGGACCTGTGGTAGAACACAGCTTTACGCCGAGGAACCAAACTAGCCAGCTGCTAAACCATTGTAATATATAATGAAGAGCAAGAATACGCCCCGCAAATAGTAAAAATGAACTGTTTTCATGTTAGTCTGATAACTTCTGCCTGAATACGCTGTAGTGACTCGTCATCAGAGGGCCAGAGGTCTGCTGCTATGGGCGTTTGAAGAGGCACAAATGATCCTCTCGTTCTGGTGAGGTGCCACTTGGAACAAATGAAGACTGATTTGGATGAAGCCGGGTGTCCCTCCTGCCTTTGGCCGTACCATGACGGAGACCTTTAAATATGATCGATCGGGATTCAAAAGCAAATCTCAACTTGAACTCCGGTTTTTAAAGTCGTCGTCACGACCCTCGAGAAACTGGTGTGTTGGGGTCGAGGCTTCTCTCTGTATGTAAAGTGTTGTGTATCATATTGGCGGGTTTCAGATAATGTTCTAGTTTTTGTTTTGTTTAACCATGTCAATATATTTTTAATAAGGCTCGCTTAATGAAATCAGAAATGAGTATCTTCCTGCGGAGGGATCAGAGCACACGGAGGGCTGATCGGGGCCTAGTGGGGTCAATTACAGGTGAACTGGTGCTGTCCTGCTTTCTCTCTCAGTGGGTCTTAGTGTAAATACTTGTGCTCGTTTTTTTTAAATCGGCGCGCATTTTATCTTCTGATGTTTACTGTCTGCACGTAGGTGATGCATTGTTTTTCTAAGGCTAGCAGTCGTGTTAGCCTAGCCTTCTTCCTCCCTCCACCCGTGTGATTGGTTGATGTCCTCTCGACCTCTGCGCTCTGTTGATGCAGTGAAGTATTGTTATTGATGTTTTTAACAAAGGATTTTAATAAGGAAAAGAGACTACTGTTAAACCCCCAGTGAAATGTGTTTTCTTATGCTTTTGTTTCAAATAAAAGGTTCCATAATCAACACGGTTGATGTGTTGTGCTTTTGTTCAGTTATCTCCTCACGGTTCACTCACAAGCTTTTTGTTTGATATAATAGTGAAATGACTTCAATGGGCAGCAGAAATCCACAAGCTGCTGTTGAGGTAAAGACGCCTCAAAGGACGTTGTAGTGCAGTGACGTTGTAGCGCAGTGACGATTTCCTCATCTCTGAACGATTTCAGGGTTCTCGCATCCTGGAAAACAGTTTTCCAATTTAAAAGTCATTGAAAACATTTGAGAATAAGTCCTGAAAGATCTTGTGTTGTCCTGGAAAAATAAATGAAACATTCTCCTATTTTCCTTTTCCTGAAAATGAACTACTAGTCAGAGCTCCCCAAATTGGAAACCATTGTCATCTTAACGGCGGAGTTCTGTCAAGGATCACGTTAAATCAAGGGTGGGGGGGAGGGGACAATTATTTTTCCCAAGGGGCCCACATGAGAAACGGGGACTGTTGTGGAGGGCCGGACAATAGACTGGACTCAATCCCGCTCTATATTATTCCACCTCTTTATAAACCGATACAATTGTATGGTTTTGATAAGCTGAGAGTGGTAAGAGTGAATATTATGACCAGTGGTGGAATGGAAAAGTATATTTGCTTAAAACCTCTTCTCACTCCTGTAAAATTTGCCTAAAACGCCTATCAACCGCGTACCCAAAGTAAACTGACAGCTCTTATTGAACCATTGGGAGTACATGTATGGTTTTAGTCTCTATTGAACGGCAACACTCTGAAGTTTCTTCAGAATCATTGTAAGTGCTACTAGCATTGAGCTATGGCGTTTTCAGCACAGTGAAAGAAGGATTTTATTTCCGCCTAGATTTGTTTTGGCCAACAGATGGCAGCAGTTATCTATGGATGGGACTTACAGGCCTGAAAAGACAATACTATGTCGCCATGGAGTCATGGTACCTGGTATAAGTTATAATTTGATAACAATACGACAGAAAATTAATATTTTACACATAGTTCACTAAGAGTGCAGCCACGTAAAGACGCATTTGGATGCTCACGTCACCACATCAAAATGCATGTACTACGTGTCCGAAATTCAAAATATAGTTTATTTATGTTAATGTATGGTTTACTACATATTTAACCATTCTCAACTTCCACATATTCTTGAAAGTTCTCATCAACCAGACTTTGGTCTTGACAATCTGTCCCAGTTACCTCAGTCACGGTTTCAATTGCAGTTTTGAAAACTTTCCCAGGGGGCCATCTGATAAATCTGCATATCCTTGGCTTCGTAATTTCATTGGCTATATGGAGCCTGAGTTTGAACAGGATCTGTTGCGATTGGCTCGAGCTTTACCCAAAGAAGAGAGGCGGGCATTGTCTTTCAAAGCGGACTCTCGTTGACTGTTCCAGACTGTGACCGGCTATAGAAGCTCCTATTGGGTCAAATGAGGTGTCAATCTAACCGGCGGAATGCAGCCTCCATTTTGCGGTCAAAATCTTCGCTCTGTTTACATGAAAAGTGAAATTATGCCCGAAATATGATCGCGAGTTATCATATCTGCTGGCTAATTTGAAATGATGCAACAGCCCCCCGTGGGTCTTTATGGACGTACTAATGTGTTTTGGACTAAATCTTTTACTGGATTCGATCGAGTGGACCCTTAGCCACCTAGCAAGACCGTTTTTGCTGGACTAGCATGCACAAGGGGCACTTTATGAATCATAATCGGTGAGTCACAGTGATATTTTATCGGCTATTTTTGGAGTGCTTGTTTGACAGAGACGTTAACTGTACCTGCTGTTATTGTATCTTGAAATGGTTTGCATAAATCGAATTACAAGAACCGTAGCTTTCTAATGAGATATCACATTCATACTCATCGTTACAGGGCAGTTGTGTACATAACACTCTGCGGGCCGTCAGAGTGGGATGAGGTTTTAAGTACTGTACTTATGTACAACTTCAAAGTACTTTACTTGAGTGTTTCCATTTTATTCAACTTTGTACTCAACTTTGTACTGGTTTCGATCGGCCACCAAACAGGACCGAAACAGACTGCAACGGATTGTCTGGTCTGCAGAGAGGATCATTGGTTCCAGCCTGACCTCCATCCTGGACTTGTTCACCTCCAGAGTCAGGAAGCGGGCTGGAAAGATCACTGCAAAACTGAGACGAGCCTTTATGTTCTTTTTGCTCAGCAGTGGTTT
>NW_022280186.1:58967-112305 GCF_004355925.1 Anarrhichthys ocellatus
AGTTATTAGGTTTAGGGGGCAATCACTTTTTCACACAGGGCCATGTAAGTTTGGATTTTTTTCCCCCCCATAATAATAAAAACCTTCATTTAAAAACCGCATTTTGTGTTTACTTGTGTTATCTTTGTCTAATATTTAAATTTGTTTGATAATCTGAAACATTTAAGTGTGACAAACATGCAAAAAAATAAGAAATCAGGAAGGGGGCAAACACTTTTTTACACAACTGTATATACACATATATACACATACATATACAGTACACACACACACACGACTGGATTGTTGACAATAAGACAAATAGAGTAACATGAGCCATTACTCAGTCGGTACCTTTGTACTGGCCCTATACAACACTGGTTATATTAGGCAACGATCACACCGAAATGCAGACAAAAGGTTGATATTAGCATTTTTTTAAAATTCTGATGAACTATAGAATTATTCTCTTCATTCAACAGCATGAGCTCGTTGAATCAACTTTTTTCTTCGTTTAATTAAATTTGATGGACTGGTTCGGCACGCACCCCGGCTCCACAGGCTCGTCAGCAGTTTTGCCCAACTCGCTCTGCCAAGAGGCAGTTCCTGAAGCAGCCACGCCCGCTGCAACGCTTCTCGGTGTGGTCGGGGCCTAACGTGCATAATATCTTCATGTCAATTTATCCCCAGTGCAAAAAATGATTTCCAGTAATTAATGCAAAAGTTGCACAATCATTTATTCACGTTGACATTTTCCAAATTTAAATGCACACCGTATTAAAAAAACAAAAAACAATTACTCGTTTGAAATGACCAACCATCCAACCGACCCTGAAACCCCGAAACACACCGAACAGTGACAACAACTTTGGCGAGGAGTGAAAACTAAAGTTGCACGGCTGGATTCTGCAGCCACAGTGTGTCTGTCTGTACATTTAACGCTGGTGGTTAACTGCAGTCCCAGATGACATGCCTAACTAAACATTGGGTAGTTTGTAACCTAGAATAAGCATAACAATCTTCTTTTGATCAACAAAAGTGTAAATATTCCGTAAGCGGGTATTTGGGTGGTGCGACATTGAAAAGGAACAGGAACTGTGCTCAGCTTAGGCCTGCAGGTTTTTTGTTGGCACTACACTTTGTGCAAGTAGTGGTAGAAAATATCCTTCAATATTGGATGTGTTTATTATGTATTGCACAGGTTTCCCTCTGGTGCTCCCTCTGGAGCTGTATATCTCTCCGCTATGCTCCTCTGAGGATGGGGGGGGATGGGACACGAGGAGAGGGCAGAGTGCTCGAGAGCAGACACAATCCCAAAGGAAGCAGGTCTGCCCAAACGTCTGGCGGGTGAAGGAACATGTGGAACAGACTTTAGAGCCAAAGTGTGAACTCATCCCAACTTGTCTGAAGTCTTGACAGGCTTCCTTCTGGTTTTACTCTCTGAAGTTCCAAAAGTGTCAGACGTGGCTGCTGAGAAAGGTCCTCAGACAAGTAGTGCTTGAAAAACTAAACCTCCATCATCCCCAGCACCGCTGCGATCCTCTCCCTCATCTCCTCTTGTTGCTCTGTCGGAGCATCTTCTTCCTCTTCAGGATCATCTCGTAAAGTTTCTCCAGGCCCTGAAGGCCCTGACCGTCCAGCGCTGAGCAGCCCTGTGTGTGGTGCAGCGTGGACGAGCTCAGCTCGTGGAGAGCCAGAACCTTCTCCACCTGAAACGCAGGAGACAATTGAATACTAAGTGTTGCCACTCCAGAAAAAAAACAAACAATACATCACGAAAACATCAGAAACTCAAACTGACCTACATTAAGCTCTCGTTCACCCAAACCCTTGTTACATTTGAATCTGTACAAGTTATATTTAGTTAAAGAGTATTAAAGTTTATTATACCATTACCATTATGTGTTCAAATGTAATCTTGTAAAATTTAGTTTTTGGTGAGAAACTTGGGGCAGATCATCGGGAATTAATAATACATTTGCAAAACCACCACACGAGTATGTTGAAGTACATGTGATTTATTGCTTTGTTTTTACGGTGGTATCGAGGATCGTGGTGTTTCACTGGTATTTGTATTGACTACTCAACTTCTGGCATTGTGACATCCCATATGACAAAAATACATGTAAACACGGTTCATGCACAGGTGCACAACAGTGTTTCCCCCGATTCTGAATTTGAAAGTATTGAGTCTAAATTGTGGGTTTCTGAAGGCTGATGATGATATTTTGATACAAAGCCGCCAAAATTTCAACCAAAGTTTAACAAACTTTTTTGGTCAACATTACTAACCTTTCCCTATATTAAACAAGCCTCTATTAAATCCAGTGGAGCAACTTCTCAGATCCCAAGAAATATTCGCAGACAAAGAGTTGCAACAAAAATGTGGACAGGGTGCGAGCCGGAGAAGAGGGTGTGATTTGGAAGTAAACTGCATATATTTAGGTCTGGGACTGTTGGCTGGACAAGTCAAATGTAACAGACATTTTTCACTATTTGGTGACATTTTATAGACCAAGCTATTAATGAGAAAACAACCGGCAAATAAGTCAATAATATTCCCAGCTAACAATGCCCTATTATATGATGGATTTCATCTCCACTGGTGCCATAATCATTAAGGGGAAATCATCTTCCGAAAAACAACGTATACAATGCATCTTCTCTTAAAAACTACTTCTACAGATCGTTCTTTTTAACAATCTAGGTAGGGAATGAAATATTCAGAGGACAGAAATAAATATTTGGTCATTGTGGATGCTTTTGAAAGGCTTTAGCACAGCTGTCATCACTTGCCACCACTCCTGGTGAGTATAGTAACAAACATGCAGTCTGTGTGCAGCAACCATCATCGTGTAGGAGCAGATCAATGGCCGTACCATTCTAAGGCCTGATTAGGGTTTGGACAGTAGATTATTGGTTTTGTTCAGTCAGCACAATCTGGGTTCCCTCAGCAGTTAGAAACTATTGGAGAAGAAAGCGACGTTCTGTTAAGTCATTTGCTACCATGTGATACATGGGGATAAGTTCAAAGCACTTATCGAGCATCCCATTCAAAATACTCTGGTACATAGAATACCATTTGAACGTAAAATAAGATCCTGAACATTACTTTGAGATGGTAATGTTATCCATTTTAGGGAGCTCTGATAGACAGCCTGGTTCACCAGTCTCTGCTAAAGGAAAATAGTCAAATGTTGAAATAAACAAGTTATTACTTTTTATCTCATTTTCCGTGTTTACAATGACAGTTGGTCAACTGTGTTTCAGGACGCATTAGAAACCCTGGCTGCATATAAGCCAAGCGGTCATGACAGACCTTTAGGGACATGGGTTACCCAGGATATCAAACCCAGTAATGTTACAAGTTATAGATCATTTATCTCTTCCTAACCAATGCTCTGATTTCAGCAACAGACAAAAAAAACACTCATCGCTTCTCTTGAAATTCTACCACTTGTGTATCGGGCTGGGTATCAGTACTAGTGCCAATATGATACGTAAGTTTCAGTTAACATACGAAAGACATTCTTTGTGTACAAAATATCAACAAATAGTGAATCATCTTTTACCACAGGGCTCAAAAGTAACATTTGTCCAACTGCCCGGGGCAAGCTAAATGCCACATCAGGCTAAAATCTAACAACTCACTTGCCCATAAAGAAAAACAAAAGTATTTCACACATCGGGTTTCTCCGTAGCCGACATATGGAAACAGGAGTTCAGTTGGATGATGGTTGAGGATGTGGGTGAAATTCCAGATTTATTTACTGAAGGATTAAAGGTGACAACTAACTTTGGTATTTTTATAAACTACTACATACTACCTGCTAATAAATAAAACTATTTGTATAGAGACAAATTCAAATGGACCTTGGGCAAGTGGATTTCTGACCCACTTGCCAAAAAACATGAAGTTTGAACCAGAACATATAGTGGCATCTTGAAATGTCTGGTTTTGTCCACCGTACAGTTAACAAACCATAAACTATTACTAACAATATATAATAAGCAGGAAACCTTTGGATTGAAGAAGCTAGAACCAGAGAACATTTTACATTTTCACTTGATATGAAACTTATAGAGTTAGTCAATTAACTCAATATTTTTTTCGTTAACCATTGAATTAATTAATTGAAAAATCAGCTCTACACAACAATACCACACCATTAATGTAGCAATAACTACCTCTGAAGCAGAGACAGCTCCATCCAGGTCCTGTTTGTTTGCCAGAACCAGCACGGGCACCCCCTGGTTCTCAGCTGACCGGGTGATCCGGTGAAGCTCCGCCTTGGCCTCCTCCATGCGCTCTGCCTCTGCTGCGTCCACCACGAACACCAGCCCGTCCGTCCGCCTGGTGTACGACCTCCAGAGGGGCCTCAGTTTCTCTTGACCGCCGACGTCCCACACCTGGAAAGTGGTGGTGTTGGTTTTGGAGTTCCCCAAGGGTACTTTAATTCGCTCCATGTTGAAGCCTTTGGTCGGGATCGTCTCGACAAACTCCCGCAGCTTGAGTCTGTAGAGGAGGGAGGTTTTCCCTGCCGAGTCCAAACCGATCACCACAACGTGTAAAGACTGGAAGCCGGGGAGGAACGGGGTGCTGGGGGCAATTTCTGTTAACTGGTTCCCCATGTTAGGCTCCTGACAAGACTGAATTATTTCCTTTGGCAGGTCTTCCTTTAAACTCACTATTTGGCTGTTTTCCTGTGTCCTTGTCTCACTTGCTCCCTGACACTTTGAAGGGGGGCTCTGTACAAGGAGGAGTCAGTTTGATTCACACTCTGGCCTCACTTCAAAGGCTGATGCAGGACAATGAGGACAGACTGTCGACTGCAGTCCCTGAGGACATGAGAGGGAAAACAATGAGAGGGGGAGGAAGAAACTAAATTAATAGATGTATGTAGATTTGTAAACCCTTCAGGGCATGAATTCACCAGATTTGACTCAAAAACCAAAACCCGTATAGACAGAATTTATGTATCATCACACTTCAAAGCAATAAACTATAGAACCTTATTAAATGACTTCTCGGATCACCTATTAGTAAAAACAACAGTGTCTTCTGGGACCTCAGCTAGTAGAGGCTTCTGGAAACTAAATACTCAATGCCTAAAAAATACAGATTTATTAAAGGAGCTAAAACAGGAAATACAAAAAATAACACAATTAAAAGTTCTAACCAAATCTAATATTAAATTATGGGAAATATTAAAATATAGAGTGAAAGATTTCTTCAAATTCAAATGCAGAGAATTTAAAAAAAAGAAAAAAAGAAAAAAGAAAACACGAGTCACAACTAACTGTAATGAGGACGAAACACAGAATCTACTCATGGACTGTTACAGAGCTCGGCCTGGTTTTCCATGCGAATTATAAATCGGTTATGTTTGCTCTGTTCGATGGGAAGATGCCTGTGAAACAACAAGAACTTGTCCAACTCATTGTCAGCATCACATGATTTAAACTGTGGAAACCCAGATGTGTGGAGGTGATAGAGCAGCCTGTTATAGACAGCCACATGTAATAAAACACATACTCTGACCTCAGGATAAGAAACCAGACCCTCCCAGGCACACGGCACTTTTTTATATCTGTACCGGTTTTGTTTGGTAAATATTATGCATGTAAATTTATAAATGTATAAACTGTAAACTTGTTATAAACTTAATTACAAAAAGAAAAGATGACTCAGCTATTTTAACAAGGGCACTGGGCTGTCAATAAATAATTAGATCAGCTGAGACTTAGTGGAGCTCCAATCCAATATGTGTAAAATATGATATCTGTGCAAAATATATGCTTTTCCTGCTCGTGCTCTCCACCTGTGTGCACAAGTCTCAGAACGCGCAACTAGGGGGGCAAAATCGTTTTTGCCAAAAAGAGGCGGGTCTATGAAGCAGTTTAGCCAATTGCTGATTAAAGATATAAATGAGTGACATACAATTTAGCCAATCAGCGCCCTCAAATAGATTCAGTGTGGGGCCAAAAAGATTTTTCTCCCCTAGCTGCGCGTTCTCGTCAGGAGAAGTCTTTACAGGCGAGCGCGAGCACTACTCCAAGTCTCGTTTGAGAGGAGAACTTTGGCGGAGATTCTGCAGCCAAAGAGCTGATCCCAGATCAGCCTGACCTCACAATCAGACAGCAGACTAGCGGGAAAGGGAAGCAGTACATGTGAAGCTTCTCCACTAGCTGAACACCAGACAGGTTTGGCTAGCTGGATGACGTCATGCTAATAAGTTATTTAGCTTTTTAAAACAACGGGGACAGATCCAGCACGGACAGTTACGGGAGTGAGGAAGTAAGGAAACATGAGAACAGGACACATGGAGAACTCAGTCAAGCTACATATTAGGCAAAGTGAACATCTTTTCTTCTACATATTTGTCCTCAGTCTCATCTGCTTAACTTGGTCATGGAGGCATCAACATTTAATTGAGATGGTAAATTAACAGTGAAAACTCATCATAGCTTAATATAACATCAGTATTCATAATTACACTTAATGTTTACTTCTCCTGATCTTTACCTCCTATAACAAGGTCCATAGGGGCATCTCAATAAATACACATGTTATGTTATATTATATTATATAAGGTTATTTACTGCTTTTTTTCGTGTTGGAATAAATGCTAAATATTTAACTGCAAAGTAGTAATGCGTGTTTGATACTTTAATTTTTTTGCATTAAATCATACTGGCATGTTTGCTGAAATTGATAGGATGGCCCTACCTAGAAAATTTTCCACCAGCCGCCACTGCTCCAATCCACTGTCACACCATGAGAAGGCCGAAATCAAACATCTTAGCGACATTTCTTTAACTTAGTTAAAGTATGCACATAGGGTGAATTACGGCTGCAAGTTAGCCTGGTTAATACATGCAGTGTGACGGTCGTTTCTATCAAATGATATACTTCATGTTGTATGAAAACAGCAGGTTAAACATTACATTTAACCAGCAGCAGCGGAGGAATCCTACAATGCCTGTTCTGTCATCTAACGCTAAAGCTCCGGCTCAAAAACGAGCAAAAAAGGAAAACAGATTGGGGGGGGAACGTGTTAAAAAAATGTTTGATAAATTTTAGAACAAAAACAACTAGTATCAATTTAGCTACAAAGTTAAAATCACTGATAAACTATAACGTTGGTCTCTCTCTCTAGTTTACAGAGTGCTCCGCGGCGGAAGGACTCATCTAATCACAGCAGCACTACGAAACAAGGCAACACAAGTAGCTTTTTGTGATTCCGGTGTAACGTTGTGAGAGAGCTCACCTGTCGGCACTTCTGATCACTTCAAAGTAGTCAACATTGTTGCACTACAGCCAATCTGCGACCGGAATCCAAGTTTTAACGACCAAAGGAATCTCAAGTGTTCGGTCAAAGCTGCTCCATGTGACCGTGTGGCTGTCGCGTTGGTCCGATGACGGCGACTGCAGAGAAGCAGCGCCGTAGAAGAGCACGAGCAACTCCTCCCCCCCGCTGCTGACGCACCGGCAGGAGGAGGGCCAGAGACATGTGGGAACACAAACGGTCCGTAATAAAGAGGCTGCGTTAGGCCTACTTTCCCCGTGGGTTCCTAAGTTTCTTCACTGCGTTGCATCCATTACAATAAAACAATATGTAGTATAATATTTGGTTTGTTTGATTCAGAATTGTTTAGCCTAATCATTTAAATATGCTTCATTTGGAAGTGCAATCTAAATAGCGGTTGTTGAATTGGGTTGCTGTTTGTAGAACAGTGTAAAGTAAGACCACTGTATCTCTGAACTATCTCACCAAAGCACACACATTTATTCTGTTATCTTCTTTTGATACAACTAATGAAATATGTATTCACTTCCTCCCTGGGGCCTCTCACTTTGAAAACCTCTGTTTTAGAATATATAAAGTAACCCCAGTGACACAGAATGCACTGAGTGACAGAAGCTAGTGGAGCAGAGGCTTCCCGGACGTGATGTCTTGTCAAGACTTCCGCTCTCTAGGAATTGTGTACAGTCCTCAAGGAGAAACTGCATCATCATTAAATATTGTTCTGTCACCTCACAAGGTATGTTCAAATTAAAAGGAGCTATAATGGCTTACTGTAAAACAGGTAATCCTGGTTCAGTATGAGCCATCGATGACGTAATGGGGCAGCTGTATTGATTTGCATGACAATGATATAGTTCTTTCTTGCTACCCAATACTCGTGTAACGATGTGGGTGTGTGCAAATGTGTGAGTGAGTAAAACAAGACTGCCTGCTTATTGAGCATGGTAACATCTGTAATGAGTAGAAGTGTTTTATAGGCCATGAAAAACAATAATGACACAATTAGATTTGATCTTATTTTGGTGATGTTTAATCCTGCTGCTAAATTAAGACTCGGCTAGAATGGTCCTGCTGTTAGATGATTCGTAGATTCATTGTAAAACTGGTTATACCAACAAGGAAGCTGTGTGTGTGTGTGTGTGTGTGTGTGTGTGTGTGTGTGTGTGTGTGTGAGTGTGTGAGTGTGTGTGTGAGAGAGAGACACAAGCTGCAAAACTGAATCAAATCTAAATGCTCTTATCTGGTCAGGTGTGACCAGCAGGAGGAAAGATATGACACACACACACACACACACACACACACACACACACACACACACACAGAGGAGCTGGAATGAAAACTCATGGGGGTTTTGCAGAAAATTGTCTTTTCACTTCAGCCAGCATCACAATACTAATTCTGTTCTGTCTCTCACCCATAATGTTTATCCCATGGCTGTTCTTTGTTTTTTTTTTTACAGTTTTGACATTGTATGTTTCTGTATACATTGAAAGTCAACTTCTCTGAATCAAAAATATGTTTTATAAATACATCTCATATCAGCTTCATATCATGCTTGCAGAAACGCACAATGACACATGGTCTAAACCAGTGGTTCCCAAACTGGGGGCGCAGCATCACCAACCCACACACACACACACACACACACACACACACACCGGTAAAACAATATCAAATAAAATGATAACAAATACAATTGCAAACAAGTTGTAAAGATAGGGCACTATTTCATATGGTTGCACCTATAAAAATAAAAGAAATCAAGCGGAACCGACAGGACATGCATTGTGTCCCAACCATGTTATTTTCTTCTTTGAGAGAAGCTGCTGTTCAATGTGGGGAAATATACGTTGTTAGCACTTAAAAGAAATGAAGTTCATTTTATTTACAAATGAATAGGTCAGAAAGCAATTTACATGTAGGAATAGGAATGTGATCGATGCAGAGAGAGCACTGAGTAACTTCTCGTCTTTGATCATTATTCATATGAAAGATTCTTTATTTTCATGCACACTACTTCAGTTTGAAGAACCTGTTAAATGGGGAAATGTACTACTTGAAAGCAATCTAAAGTCCAATCTTTTTGGAAATTGATTTTATTATTGCTATTTGTTTTTCAGTAAAACAAACTGAACGATAAACTGTGAAGTGGAAAACTGAAGTGGTATGTACTTCTTTTAGAAAGAAAAACAAATATGTTATAGAGTTTAGTTTATATATTATAATGCAATTAATTAAAAACAAAGAAGGCACAACCCATTTGGGGATGGTGGGGTCGGGTGCGGTGGGGGGGCGTACAATGTTCCTATCATCAAAGGGGAGCTCGACAGAAAGAGTTTGGGAACCACTGGTCTGAACAGCTAATCTAAAAGAAAAGGTCATGATTTTGTTTTAAAATAACCTAACAACATAACATTAAAATATAACGGGAATGTCATACAAAACATAACAAGCTTATTTACGCAACAATTTTGGTTTCACACAGACACAGTTGTCTCCTGGGTGAAAGTCCTGTGTTTACCGCTCCTCCTACACGTGGAGTTAGTGGACTTTCTCGCTTGATATACTCTTTATCATACCACGTAACGTTCAATAAAGGTCTATATGTATATGACATCACTTGCGCTGTTCGTTGCTCTGACTGAATGCAAAATCGTTGATAATCTGTGGTTTACAGGAACGTACACACCAATGTTTTTTCCTGGAATAACTGGCATAGAAATTGAAATAACAAAAAATGTCGAAAGGTGGAAACAAATGCTCAGTCAGATAATGTACTTATTCTTTTCTCAGATATATTTTTGAATCTGAATCATGATTTAGCTAATATATTTTTATTTCGGTAAAGGTTCTTTACAGTTGCTTTAAAAATGAAATGCTCATTTACACATTTACAATAGAAATAAAGTTTTGTAGATAAAACATGATTGGATTTCTCCAAGTAAGAGGAAAACGTATTGAGTCAGTGTTTTTACTGAAACATGGCTTTTACTTTGGCACCATCAAACAAATATAAATGTGCTCTAGTGCCCGAGGACTTTATTACGCTGACCAGTGGTGGACAAGTTTCTCAGAGTTTTTGGATTGAAATCTTTAGTTAAAAATGTTGCTGCATATTACTTGGCTGCTGGACCGGTGACTTTGAAAATATGAAGCTGTATCTGTAAACAAAATATTCAGAGGCTCATAGTCCCAAATCACACAAAAATGCACCGCTGCAGAATCATCAACCAGCAGAAGAGTCTGTGAAGTTAAGCATTTAAATGCAGGTTACGGTTAGAATATTGAAACCTGCTTAGACACTCTGTTGGTCATCCAGACTGAAGCATTGTCTTTCACTAATGTCTTAGGTTTGGAAAGTAGTTACTTCTTAAACTGCCCTCACTTAACAGATACACCAAATATCCCTGCTTAATAAGGGAGCAACTTCCTCTTCTTTCTTGTCCTTGTCCAGAAGTTGAGAATTTGCTTAACTAATACCAGAGCAGTTAGCCACACAGGCCATCATTCCTCATCATTCCTCATCATTCCTCATCTCACAGGTTAGCAGCGCACTCTTTTGTCCGCAGGAGGAATGGCAGCCCTGATGGATGATCAAACCTGACCAACATTACTGTAAAGTGGACATTTATTATTTATACATATCATCACTTTATGTTGTGTTTTGAGGAGGGAAGAGTCTGTAAAGTCATATTGTGTTTTAGATTGGATTTTTTGCTTTTTGATCATTTCCCTGAGCCCTATTTTTAGGCCTCTGCTCGAAAATTGCATACCCATACTAAAGAGAGTGCAGATCTCTAACTACAAGGTCTATTTTAATAATTGTGATGGTATAATACAGGTAACACTTGTGAGACACTTGCTCAGATGTGTAAATATTGTGTATATGTTACTGGTTAATAGTGAATGAAGATGGCACACAGCTCAAATTGAAGTTTCAGGTTCACCTGAAAAAAAAGCACTTGTATTGAAATTATTTATTTGAAATAATGCAGATCCAAGCCTAAAAATACGCCACAATCATAGCACAACATGTTTTTAGTCTCCACAAACAAATTTTACTTCGATTGAGTGAAGCAAGCCAGCGTAATAGAGGTTTGAGTACGGAGGGTCAAGCCAAATTCTCATTTTTGGAACCAGCTGTTGCGCTGCTCTATTCTAATTTTATATACTATATAACTATATATTTCACTTGTTGTACCACTAATAGTGTTCAATACATCCTAATACAGCAGTTTGGCATCACTTAGAGCTATTTTGAGCTCTCTGGGGGTGCTCATATCTCTCCTCCATGGAATTTTCTCGTCTCTGTCTGTGTCGATGGAGCCCTTTCTAAGCCTATGATTGGCAGATTTCATCATGTGACACCTCGTTGGACCCAGATTAATCTCAGGAAAGCAGTAGTCGGTTCTTGAGTAGATTGACAGACTTTTTAGCCACTAAAAATCCCAAACCGTGTCGCGCAACCCCCATGCGTAAAATGATTCGCCGAACAGTAAAATGCCAACCATTTTGTCATAGTGTTAGCCAAAAACGCCATTTTCTCACAGACACACACAGAGACACCGAGAGAACACGTCTGAAATGGATTACCGTCAATTTCCAGCGTTTTTCTTCACGAAAATCACCTCAAGGTACGATGCGTTTACATTTTTTTGCTGTGGAGTGGTTTGTTGTTCGTTGTGTTTCTGGATGTAACTTTTGAATGGTTTCATGGAGAGGAATGTGGAAGATATGAGTGGATTCGCGGTCGAATCGGTCTTTGTGATGTATGCATCGGCCATGATAGCGGCCAGCGTTGTGATGGGAGATGCAAACGGAGTGCATAGGTCGCCGATTCGTGGCGAAAAATACGTGATATTGTGGTAAATCTTCTAGTTTATTGAATTAGTTTGTGTATAACTGTGTATAACTGTTTTGAGTGAGTAAAATGGCTCCCATGGTTGTTTCGCCCAGAATCTCTTTGTTACATAGGTATATGATATGTCATAAAATATCATTTTATTCGTTTCGCAAAAGTGAATTGTACACATGTGTGTACTCTGTCGCCACCCCCCCCAGCCCCCTTTAAAGGGGGCTCTCGGCAGAAAGATAACATATTTTGATATATTGTTTAATATTTAGGTATTCCATAATGATTTGTTACACTGTAGTTTTTCTTTTTGACACTAAGTGGGGGGACCCAGTCACCATTGTATCACTACATTTAATTGGTTACAATCCTCGTCTTTGGATTGGCCGGATATCACTCTGACACAGGCGCTAAATAAAGGTGGTTATCAATTCGCCAGTAAACACCACCAGACATCTCAGAGGTAAATATTGTACGTTTTACTCCACTACATCTCAGAGGTAAATATTGTACTGTACTGACACTACAAACATACGATGATCTTATAGAATATGATACATTGCTGTAGATTAAACTAACCTACAGTATATAAAGGAGTTAAAAACATGCAGCATAGGCCTACATGTTAATGCAGCAATATATATATCCTGGAACATCAGATATAATAGTAAAACACTGACAGGGAACATTTCACTGCACTGGTACTTTTACTTTTAGTAAGTCGCGCGCTAGGAAACGCCCCTCGCGCTCATAGCATGGTTTTCTCCTCGCAGGCTGTAATTTTGGTCACGCAAGCAGAGAAATTCTGCACAGAGTGATGTGAAAGGGCCGTTTGATTTGCACGCGCGGGACCTCTATACACGCTTGGATCTCATTTGTGCTCGCGGATTTTAACATTGATTTGCTTTCATAGCAATTCCTCAGTGATTATGTATTGTGAACAGAAGAAAAAGTCAAATTGCAGCACATTAACATTAAAATGTTGTACCCAATCTATCACGTGGAGTTGTGACCTTAATGTTAAGGTTGTGCATAGTATTGCGGTCTTCATTATTCCCTCTCGTTCACCCTGTGGACCCACCACCCGCAGGGACAAGCATCGGGGTCGGGTGTAATGCAGACCGGGCGGCGGGTCAGGCGGGAGGCCTGGCCATGCCGATCGCCGGCGGCATAGACTACCTCTAGGAACATGGAACGTCACCTCGCTAGTGGGGAAAGAGCCGGAGCTGGTGCAGGAGGTGGAGCGATACCAGCTAGATATAGTTGGACTCATCTCCACACAGCCTTGGCTCTGGAACCAAGCTCCTGGAGAGGGGTTGGACTTTGTCCTATTCCGGAGTTGCCCAGGGTGAGAGGCGCCGGGCGGGAGTGGGGATACTCACGAGCCCCCGGCTGAGCGCCGCTGTGTTGGAGTTCTCCCCAGAGAACGAGAGGCTCGCCTCCATGCGCCTACGGGTTGCGGGGAGCAAGGCTCTGACTGTGGTTTGTGCTTATGCACCAAACAGCAGTTCGGAGTATCCGGCCTTCTTGGAGTCGGTGGGAGGGGTCCTGGAAAGGGCGCCGCCTACCGACTCCATAGTTCTCCTGGGGGACTTCAACGATCACGTGGGCAATGACGGAGAAAACTGGCGGGAGGTGATTGGGAGGAACGGCTTGCCCGATCTGAACCCGAATGGTGTTTCGTTATTGGACTTCTGTGCTTGCCACGGTTTGGCCATAACGAACACCATGTTCGAACATAAGGTGGCTCATAAGTGTACCTGGTACCAGAACACCTTAGGCCGGAGATCAATGATCGACTTTGTAATCGTATCATTTGATTTGTGGCCATATGTCTTGGACACTCGAGTGAAGAGAGGAGCACAGCTGTCAACTGATCACCACCTGGTGGTGAGTTGGATCAGATGGCAGGGGAACCGGTTGGAAAGACCCGGCAAGCCCAAACGTGTAGTGAGGGTGAACTGGGAATGTCTGGCGGAGGACCCTGTCCGGGAGGTCTTTAACTCCCACCTCCGGAAGAACTTCTCACACATCCCGAGGGAGGTTGGGGGACACGGAATCCGAATGGACCATGTTCAAAGCCTCTATTGTGGACGCGGCCGCTAGAAGCTGTGGCCGGAAGGTCATCGGTGCCTGTCGTGGCGGCAACCCGAGAACCCGGAGGTGAGGGCAGCCATCAAACTGAAGAAGGAGACCTTCAAGGCCTGGTTGGCCCAGGGGTCTCCTGAAGCAGCTGACAGGTACCGGCAGGCCAGAAGGGCTGCAGCTGCGGCAGTCGCAAATGCTAAAACTCGGGCATGGGAGGAGTTCGGGGAGGCCATGGAGAAGGACTTTCAGTTGGCCTCAAGGAGGTTCTGGCAAACGATCCGACGGCTCAGGAAGGGAAAGCAGGGCTTACCCCAGGCGGTTCTCAGCAGGGGGGGGAACTGCTAACCCGGACGGGGGACATCGTCGGGCGGTGGAAAGAGCACTTTGAGGAACTCCTAAACCCGACCAACATGTCCTCTGTAGAGGAGGCAGCGCCTGAGGACCTAGGGGGAGGCTCACCCATATCCCTGGCAGAGGTCGCTGAGGTAGTTAAAAAGCTCCTTGGTGGCAAGGTGCCGGGGGTGGATGAGATCCGCCCTGAGATGCTGAAAGCGCTGGACATAGTTGGGCTGTCCTGGCTGACACGCCTCTTCAATGTCGCATGGGGGTCGGGATCAGTGCCCATGGAATGGCAGACCGGGGTGGTGGTTCCCATCTTCAAAAAGGGGGACCGGAGAGTGTTCTCAAATTACCTGGGTATCACACTACTCAGCCTCCCGGGGAATGCTTATGCCAGGGTGCTGGAAAGGAGGCTCCGACCGCTTGTCGAACCTCAGATTCAAGAGGAGCAGTGCGGATTCCGTCCGGCTGTGGAACAGTGGACCAGCTCTTTACCCTCACAAGACTACTGGAGGGGTTCTGGGAGTTTGCCCAACCAGTCTACATGTGCTTTGTGGACTTGCAGAAGGCTTTTGACCAGGTCCCTCGGGGGTTCTTGTGGGGGGTGCTGCGGGAGTATGGGGTGCCGGACCCGTTACAATGGGCGATCCGGTCTCTGTACGACTGCAGTAGGAGCTGTGTCCACATTCTTGGCAATAAGTCAGACACGTTCCCGGTTGGTGTTACCCTCCGCCAGGGCTGCCCTTTGTCACCGGTCCTGTTCGTGACTTTCATGGACAGGATATCTAGGCGCAGCCTGGGGGTGGAGAACGTCAGGTTCGGGGGTCTCGGGATCGCCTCTCTGCTGTTTGCAGATGATGTGGTCCTGTTAGCCTCCTCGGATCATGACCTCCAGCATTCACTGGGGCGGTTTGCAGCCGAGTGTGAAGTGGCAGGGATGAGAGTTAGCACCTCCAAATCTGAGGCCATGGTTCTCTGCCGGAAACCGGTGGATTGCTCCCTCCAGGTGGGGACGGAGTGCCTACCTCAAGCAAAGGAGTTCAAGTATCTCGGGGTCTTGTTCACGAGTGAGGGTAAGATGGAGCGGGAGATCGACAGGCGGATCGGTGCGGCTGCAGCAGTAAAGCAGGCGCTGCACCGGACCGTCTTGGTGAAGAGGGAGCTGAGCCGGAAGGCGAAGCTCTCAATTTACCACTCGGTCTACGTTCCTACCCTCACCTATGGTCACGAACTCTGGGTCGTGACCGAAAGGACAAGGTCGCGGCTACAAGCGGCCGAAATGAGTTTCCTCCGTAGGGTGGCCGGGCTCAGCCTTAGAGATAGGGTAAGGAGCTCGGTCATCAGGAGGGAGCTTGGAGTCGAGCCGCTACTCCTTCGCGTCAAAAGGAGTCAGCTGAGGTGGTTCGGGCATCTAATTAGGATGCCTCCTGGACACCTCCCACTGGAGGTTTTCCAGGCACGTCCAACTGGGAAGAGACCCCGGGGAAGACCCAGAACACGCTGGAGAGATTACATCTCCCAGCTGGCCTGGGAACTCCTCGGGATCCCCCAGAATGTGCTGGAACATGTTCCCGGTGAGAGGGAGGTCTGGGTCAGCCTGCTTGGCCTGCTGCCACCGCGACCCGACCCCGAATAAGCGGAGGAAAATGGATGGATGGATTATTCCCTCTTAATGCACTGTGCAAACACATAGACTTTGTACTCGAAGATTATTAACGGCTAGTCTTGTGGTGGATGTAGCATGTTGACAGTTTGCTCCCATTCAATTTTTTACAGTTGCTTAAGCATCATTAATAATTCACAGAACCACACACAAGTAGTGGAACACCTCAGATCTTTTGCAATTTCAAAACTATACAATAATTCCTACACTCCAAATTGTGTGACCCGTGTCACACACGGTTCATGAAAACGGTGATGAAAATATTCATGTAAAATAAGTCAATACATCAATGCATTTCCAGAGGTTGCATTTTGTAATTCAAATCCAAACACAACAGATTCTAAATAGAATATAGTCCATAAACACAGAAACATTTTTGGAGACAAAATAGAAAGCATGAATTTGTTATCTTTAATTCCTAGTACACGTTTATGAAAACAGGACTCTCGCTGCTACATTGGATTCTATGGTTGTGGTGAACAGGTACTCACAGGTATTGTCCTCACATTCTGATTGGAGTCGACAATCAAGCAATTAGGTGTCATGTTGAATTGCAAATTGGGTGAAAAGCAACAAATGTGTTTAGAGTTTTTGGGACTTATACTGAGTGTCAGTCTCAATAATTGTGTTTTATGTGTCATTTAATTGTGTTAGCAATTGAAAAAAACTGTTAATGTATTGTTACCAAAAGTAAAGAAATAAATAAGACACCCAGTCTCCCTCTAATGGTGAGGCTGCAGATTGCAACCCCTACGCCCCTATTTCTAAGCATGTCGGAGAACCTACTGTGGCCTTCAGGTAACGTAATAATGCAAAAGGGCCACACTAGGAGAAGGGTCTAACTGCAGTCTTGCAGGCTACACAAGACGCCCACTTTACTACACAACAACCTGATAAAATTTACGGGAGTAACGTACTTATTTTAACCCACACCATGATGTTTTCCAAAATCTTTTTGAGCCAAAACTTAACCAAGTAGTTTTGGTGCCTAAAAGTTTTGGTGCCTAAACCTAACCAAACTTTAACAGCTTCGAGGGCGTGTCATGTGGTAGGCGTTTTCCTGTTGTACTGTAGACCCGCAGATAGACCTACTTGCTCTCTAGAGCCAGTGTTTGATTTGTCCATTCTGGGCTACTGTAGAAACACAGCGTTGCAACACAGCGGACTCCATGGAAGAGGACCTGCTCCCTATGTAGATATGAAGGGCTCATTCTAAGCTAACAATAACTGGGTTATCCTTACATGTGTGACACTATATAGCCTACTTACCCACTGGCTCAGTGGTAGAGCAGAGTTGTCCTTCAATCAGAGGATCCCCAGCTGCGCTAGTCCGTGTCGATGTGTCTTTGGGCAAGACACTTAACCCCAAATTGCTCCTGTAGGCTGTTCCTGCGGTGTGTCAATGTTGTATGAATGTGAGTCCTGATAGGCAGGTGGCACCTTGCATGGTAGCCCTGCCATCAGTGTATGAATGGGTGTGAATGATTACAAGTAGTGTAAAAGCGCTTTGAGTGGTCGGAAGACTAGAAAAGTGCTTTACAAGTACAGTCCACTTACCATTTACCCAGAGAAATGAGTTAACCCTGGTTAGCCTGAAGCAGAGCTGTCCAGGCTCCTGTAGTGGTCACAACCAGCAGCTTTTGCTTTCCCTCCACATCCAACTACACTGACTACTTGGACCACTTATCTCACTATTTGCCTTTTGTTTTGTTGATTAGCTTCTTATCTCTAGATAACAAAGTTTGTTTTCTCGAAATAACTTAATAATTATGTCATGATCTCGAGATAGCAACATAAAAAAGTCTCATTCTCAGCTTCTGTAGTATTCACCATCCAGTGTTTTCTGTTTTTTACATTTTCTTGCATTGCTCGTCGCCTTAGTTTGTGTCTTTTAGGAAATACTGACAGAATCATTGTGTATAGTGTTTTTCCTTTACTGCCAGGTTGATGCAGCCTGCGGCCCGGGTATGTTGTTTAATATTGTGAGTTTGATGCACAATGAAGGTCTTTGACCAAATTGTTTAGTTGTTTTAGTAGTGAACCGCAGGAGGTGGTGGTCAATGGTTTATCCGCCCTACCTTTCTGTTTCTCTCTTGCCCTGGGAGAGCATTATGTTGCCTGGAAACTTAACAAGATAGGAGAGAGGTAAAGAGAGACTGCAAACCGCAGCTTCCACCAGTCCTCCACTGAGAATGCTACAGCTGACTTCTCTCCAGGGCACAAGTCAGGTGAGTAAACACTCTTACGAGCTTGTTCATTGTTTCTCAGATATCCCACTGCTGATGTGTATTGCTAAAACCAATACTCTGTTTTCTACAGCAAAAGATTGCATGTTTTATCCTATGCTTATATATCTCACCTAAACATATTAGATAGTAAGGATTATGTTTTAGGCAACACTTTACCTAACTACGATATGTTTACCCAGACACCAAAGATCTTTAGTTGCACATAGAACTAGCACTCTTCTTCTTACTTTTAAGGGTTGCAGCCTTCACTCACGAAGGAAATACTGTAGTGTGTGAGCTGTGTTAGTTTCTTCTGTACTGTGCATACTATGATGACTTAAAGGGCCAATGTGTAGCATTTCGGGGGATCTATAAGCAGAAATGGATTATAATATTTACAACAATATATTTTCATTAGTGTACAATCACCTGAAACTAAGACTTGTGTTCATTCACTTAAAATGAACCCTTTATATCTACAGTACATAGTGAGCGGGTCCTCTTCACATTCAAACTTTAACTTTATTTCAATGATCAAATGCATACATACGTACATGAAATTTGCATTTAAACCATCCTTAGAATATTAAAGCAGTGTTGCTGTTAAACACCCAGGTAACATCTTGGGATTTACCGTTACCCATCGAGCTACAGTACTCCGAACTTGTTGCACTGCCATGTTGCTACAGTAGCCCAGAAAAGAAAAAAACAAACACTGGCTGTAAATGGTAAATGGACTACTTGTATTGCGCTTTTCTAGTCTTTCGACCACTCAAAGCGCTTTCACACACTGATGGCAGGGGCTAGGTGCCACCAGCCTATCAGACTATCACATTCACACACCGTAGGCACAGCTACGGGAGCAATTTTGGGGTTACGTGTCTTGCTCAAGGACACATCGACATGGACTAGTGGAGCCGGGGATCAAACCAGATCCTCTGATCGAAGGACGACCCTGCTCTCCACTCGCCACAGTCGCTCTAGAGAGGGCCTTTCACGTTTTTTACGTTACCTGATATGGAGGACGAAAAATGTCTTAAGTATATATAAATAAATTAATAAATGCATTAATAAATGTATAAATAAATACAGAAATTAATAAATAAAATAATAAATAAATGCTGAAATAAATACAGAAATATTTAAATGCTGAAATAAATAAATAAAAGAATAAATTAAAGCTGCAAGCAGCATTGATCGGGCCCTCGCAACTTCATGCACGTCGAGGGTACTAGCAGGACTCTGCCATGAATTTCTGTGACCATCACTGTGCACGAGTGAGATATTTCCTGCGTAGGCCAGCAGCGTAGCAAGATCATGTTGCCAGGTCTTAAGCCTCAAATGTTTTGAGTGTACCTCCGATACAATCATGAATGTAAGCCTTTAAAGATCATTAAGAAAATGAATGTGTGTGAATGCGCTTCAGTGTTTGTAACATAACAGACTGTCAGTTTACTGGGATGGGGTTCAACTCCCTGCAGTGTCCTGCTGATTGTATTTGGACTTACGTGAAAGTTAACAAAACAGTAGTGCCATTTGCTGTTACTTGAACACTTTAATTTAACACTGTTTTCATTTTAAGTTCTTCTGTAAGAAGTTTAAGTTTGAAAATCCACTGCTATCTAACTTTTGCTCTCCAAGCATCTTAGTTTGCACATATTTAGATCAGAGAAGTCTTTTTCTCATGGTGTGCCCACAAACCCTTTCAATATGTTCAGTGTTTGGGCCGCTGTAATTATAGAATCCATCTTACGTCCGTGGTTGCCAGTAGTTGGCGCTATGACAATGAGTTAATATTGGCATGCAGAAGTCCTAAAGCCATGACAGTCAACAAGGATGTCAAGTTTGGGACAGTTTTGACAAAGTACAGTTGACTTACAACAGCTTGATGGATGATGGCGAACCATGTAAAATGGCCACCACACCGAGTCCATTTTCTTCAATGAAACCTCAAGCTTTTAGTAACTTTTAATCTCTAAGGTCTTTAGATTGTTCTGACCAAATTCTAAGCTGATCGGATTAATTCCCTAGGAGGAGTTCGTAGTACAGCACCTGGAAATGGAAAAAAAACAAGAGAAATTCATACAAAATTGAAAATGGCTGACCTCCGGTTGGGTTTAGAGCTTAGACCCCGGAGACTTTTTTTTAAGTCTACATGTGATACATCTGCTTACTAAATGTTATACATGTAGGTGAAATATACTGCGAGGACTGCATCGTCAAAATATTGTAGGGGGCGCTATCGAGCCGACTTGCCGCTCTGAAGCATCAGATAACTATATTCAGGATTTTAAATGTGTGTGACACGACGAAACATCAAAAGCTTCATGAACTGGCATTATGAACTTCTTACATTTGTGTGGAACTAATTTGATGTTGATCTGATTTACCTACAAAGAGAAACAAGCCAAAGTATAAAGACTTTAACTTCCTGTTACCAGTAGGTGGCGCTATGACTATGATTCAAAATTGGCCTGCAGATGTCTTCAGGCCTGCAGTCAAATCAAACATGTGAAATCTGGTAAAGATCTCATGATGTGGAGTCGAGTTACATCAGTTTATTTGTTCATGGCGAAGGATCGAAATTCGCCAAGCCGCCACGTCGCCGCCCTTCAACAACTTCTTACAATCTTCACAATGAAGCATTATCAAGGTCTTAGGACTTTTCTGACAACATTTAAGAGGGATCTGATTAATCTGTGAGGAGCAGGATGTCAAAGTACACAATTTACAACTTACGGTTGCCACTAGGTGGCACTATTACTATGATTCTAAATTGTCATATAGATGTGTTCCGGGTCAGGATGTTATGACATATGAGAAATTTGGAGCAGATTAGACAATGTATGGCCGAGTTACAACAACTTCCTGTTTCATGGCGAATGGTGTTTCTTTGCCGCCACGGATACATAGTACGATAACTTTTTGATCTTTGAGTAACTTTTCACTAACAAGGTCTCAAGAGCATACTGACCAAATCTGAAGTCAATCGGGTTAAATCTCTGGGAGGAGTTCGTTAAAGTATGACGCCTTGAAATGGTCAAAAAACGTCATAAAATTCGAAATGGCCGACTTCCTGTTTTGTTTAGTGAAAAATTCCAAGAGGATTTTTTTGTACGTCCAGTGTTTCCCCTACCATTGTATTAGGGGGGGCGCCCCGCACCCCCAACGGCACCCTCCGCCCCCCCCTTGAAGGTGGAGTTAATTTTGTTTTCTATATAGCGCCAGATCACAACAGAAGTAATTTAAGGTTCCCTTTCCTATAGAACAGGTCTACCCCATGTTCTTTTATTAAACAAACTAAACAGCCTTATGTTATTGATCTTATTGACATGACGGCATGTCATATCTGTCTCTACATGGTCGCGAGCGTGTACAATTCTCCTCTACTCTCTGTATCGCGCAAGGCGGAGTTCCACCCCGATGCGCGCACACACACACACACACACAGACACGTGCGCGCACACACTCAGGTGAGCACACTCCCACCAGCGGACAGAGAGCGCGCGTCGGAAACTATGTCCGCCAACCACCTGAAAAGCAGACAACAATATCTGCGTTTTTTAAACGCTCCCATGTGGTGAAGATACAACACTCGCTCTCCTGCGAGTAGCAGCCAGAGTAGCTCTCCTGCTCCGGGTCCAAGTACAGACAAGAACCCCCCACACACACACACACACACACACACACACAAGCAGCTACAGTCCCGTCACCACCGGATATCAGGTTTTGACCCAGCTTGGCTGTCAGAGGGGAAATACTCCCCCTGGCTGTACAAGACTGATCTTGGTAAGTAAGTAAGTAAATACGTACATAAATAAATAAATAGACGGATTAGATAGATAGATAGATACAGAGAATGAATAGGGCATTATTTCAGTTTTCTTTTTGGTTTTAGGAATGTTCTGTTGAATATGAAGAAAGCATAAACAGGCCATTTATAGAGTCTACTTGCCAGTCAACACCATGATTCCTTTAAGTGTTTGTCCGTGTCCCCCCCCTCCCCAAGCTGTAAACCTAGGGGAAACACTGACGTCCCATCACGTTCCACATACCTACCACATTTTATACAGCTAGGTGAAACCCAATGTTGGTGCTACTCAATAGGGGACGCTATCGAGCCAATATTTCATACCGCAGCTGGACACTCCAATCAGACTGCAATTTTCGCAAATTCTGGCTTGCGTGCAAAATTTCGAAAACTTTCCAGTATCCCAAGCACCTCCTTTTTGCGACGAAACAGGTACGATAATAATAATAATTAAAGCTGCAAGCAGCGATGAACGAGCCCTTGCACCTTCCCGCGTGTAGCCTCCAAACCTTTAGCAGAATGTAAACCTTAAGTTGACGCGTGTTTCTGGTCCTATGCACATAGCTCACACCGACACCGCTCGTAGGTGAAAGCAATACGTGTTTTTATTGATCCAATTTCCTTGGTACAAGTCAGTGAAACGACTTCCTTTATTCCTAAAAGTACCCCAATTACCTCGACACACTTTAAGGATCCACAGGTTAATCCACAAATTGTTCCACAACTTACTCCACATAGCACATTTTATATGACATGATCGGAAAACTGTGAGGCTCCCTTCTGCTCCAGATATTACTAACAACCGTTACTAACTGTCGCAAAGTGTCCTTAAAGTGACGAAAGTCTGTCACTTACGTGTATTTCTTACCATAACAAATGAGAACAACAGCCTTGTAAAATTCAAAGTAGAAACAGATGTGATTAAAGTTAAACATGTAAATACAAGTAAATTTTTAACAGCACATTGAATTTGGCTCTTACACACCGGCCCCTAATTGTACTCAAGATTTAACATTTGAAACAATTACCTAACTTAAAATAAGAGAGCCATGTACTGTAAAGGAACATTCTCACAAAATAACGTTATAAGAGCCGAAGGCAGCTAACAGACTCCTCATGGTTGCTCAGTCTTTAGCACTGTTCGTCTTCCAAAAGTAGACACAGCTTTATAATGGGCCTGTGTAAAACACTAGTCTTTGTCTTTATGTAGACCTGACGAACAAGTCCTCTGTGGTCTGGAAGTGCCTTAATGACCTTCCCCATGACCCAAGAGTTTCTTGGAGCAGAGTCATCCACTAGAAGAATGATGTCTCCCAGAGTGAAGTTTCTCAATGCTCTTGACCATCTTTGCCGTTCCTGGAGCTGTGGCAAGTATTCCCTGGTCCAACATACAGAATTGGATACCTCCAACTGTAGCTCTTTTCTCAGCAGCTTGTCCATTTTGACAGCGACTGTTGCTGCCGTCAGCTCCATCCGTGGGATGGTAGGTTGCTTTAAAGGCGCCACTCTGGCCTTCCCCATCATGAATGTGCAGTGAAATTGATTTCTCTCGTTCCGCAACAGTAAGTAGCTAGCCGCGCCGTAAGCTTCCTCACTTGCATCTGCAAAGTGGTGCAATTGTGCGTATGTAAGATTTCCAAATCCTGGTGGCTTGATGCACCGGTTGACTTTGAAGTCCTTTAGATTGGGAAGTTTTGTCAACCAATCTGCCCTCTGTTGTTTGACCTTTTCTGGTAAGTCGTCATCCCAGCCCAGTTTCATCCGACTCAGTTCCTGAAGGATTTTCTTTGCTGGCAACACCACTGGTGCGAGAACTCCTAAGGGGTCATAGATTGAACTAACAACCGAAAGGAGACCTCTTCTGGTAAAAGGACAGCCTTTGACAGTAATTGAAATGTCCTTCTCGAGAAAGTCTTAAATCCGCCACTAAATCCGTTTCTCCTCCTCCTTCAGCCATTGAGTGACATATCTTTCAACTTGAACTCTTACTACTACTAAGTTCTGCTAGCTAGCTTGAGCTTCAGAACAGTCACGCTAGCCCACCAATCAAGCCACACATTAATGCTGATGTACTTATAGGCCAGCTAGAAGGCTCTGGCATGTCAAAGACTACGGCCAACATGTCAAACTAAAAATCGGATTAGTTGAAGGCTATGACCATCAACAATATTGTCCCCATTTACTTAAACTGCAAATAGATTCACTTTTTCAGGCCAACAGGCAGATTTGTTTTTACCTAGAGACATAGAGGCGAAATCTGATTGGATAAAAGCTCTACTTAAAACAAGCTGTGCTGGAAGCAGCGTTGGAAGCAGGGCAACTGAGGAAGACAGTAGCTATGCAATGAGATAATAAGCTAATGGAAAAAATATTTAGAATACATATAGTGTATAAAATATTAAATTATAAAATAGCTATAACTTTGTGATTCTGTCTTGGTCAGCAGAGAAGGCTTTGCTGGCCCTGACGGCCCACCACTGTTAGTTTTCCTGACTGAACTGATGCTAGAGCTTCATTTAAATCAGGACAGACAAGTAAATTGTTTGAGATAATTGTTTAACAGATGATGTGTGATGATAAAGTCTTTGACAAAGACTTTTTGGCGCTTAGACTTTAAAGGGAGATTTGTAATCAAAAGCCTAATATCACGACCAAAGGAAAGCTTACTGGCCAAGCAGGAATTTATTTATCGCTGTGCAGCTTGAAGCTCCGGATCCCAAATTTAATTAAGGAATTTGAAGAACCACATCGACCGCTACAAAGTCATCTCAGAGTAAGAGGCTGTGTCTGGGCAGACATAGCCTCTGGTCAGTTAAAAAGACCAGTGCCGCGGCTGCCAAATCTGAGTTCGCCAGTCGGGTTTCTGTACATTAACAGTTTCTGTATTTTACTGCGGCAGTGCGGATCTGCCTTGTTTTGAGTGTTACTGTTTTTTTCTCTCCTTTTTCTTTGCCTTATTGTTTAACTAACCCACAAACATACTCATACACACATACAGTATAGACCTGAGATGAGTTTATCTGCGGCCTCTATGCGGCCTCTATCCGCTGCCATTTTTGTAGTTTTGCGAAGCGTTATCACGTACGAGGATGCATCTGCCATTTTGGTAGTTTTCCCCTCCACCGTTTGGAAGTCTCGCGTGGCGTGATAACGTACAAGACTACATCCGCCATTTTGGTAGTTTTCACACTCACTCACCACAGATTGTTTGTTGATGTTAGATAGCAGGCTCGTAATTGTATTGTTGTTGTAGTTAGCTTTGGATATTATTTGACTTGATCAGTATTATTGGAATTTGGAACTCTGTTATACTTCAAAGAGCAGCTTTCTGTGATTACTTTGCATGTGTATGTGACCTGTGCTCGAATTCAGACCTTCCCTGTTCACACTGAATGTGGAATAGACTACTGACATTTTGAGTGAACACCAATTTTGAGACTTCATTTATAGTTTTGTTATTGCTCCCTGATCTCAGGGTGGTGCCCTGTTATTATTAATATTTGTTAATAATCTTAGATATCATTACTTTTATTAATGTCAATAATTTAGTTGTCATACTTGCTGATAACCAAACACACTCCTGTCAGATCCCAACAACGCTACACTAACGTTGCTCTGTGTCTGCTAGATAATGGGCAACTGTTTGCTCACACGTTAGCCTTATCAACTGAAAAGGTGATAATATGTCACTGTTGTTTCCACATTATTTCCACTGCACCCAAATGGCCACAAAACTGTATTTGCAGGTTTAAATACTCCATTAACAACTTCAAAATTGCACCAAATTCAAAAAAGCACTCCATGGTGTCTACAGCAATACACCCAGCAAGCGTTAAATAGATCAGATGGACAGTTCTCGAGATATGCAAAGGACACAGACAGACAGACAGAGATTCCTTGCTTTATAATTAGAGTATTCTTTATGTGACCTAATGTGTGAGCAAACCACAGTTGTCTTTGTTCTTAATGCAATTAACAAAGTCAGATCATTCCGTAGTGAATATTGAGCTGTTGATGCCTCCTCTGTTGCTGCACTGAACATCAGGATGTCGGCTATGCACTGGGAGGCCAGACGGCGTCAGAGTGCTCTGGACTGCAGGATAGCCAGAGACAAACAGCAGGTAAGTAACATATTGCACTAAAAATATTATTAAAATGTTTGCCATGTGGTGACTGTGGAATATAACTGTATGCACATCTACTCAGGTAATGTACTTTAAGGCCGGGTCAATTATTTAGATATCTTTTTAGGTTTTTATATCATTCTGTATCTTCAACTCCGATGTTTGTTTTAGCGGCAAAATTATATTTTCCCACGCGCGTCTAAAACCGTTTTCCCACGTGCCCTGACATACGTTTCTAAGTTTCTGAATGATGACATTGCAACATATATATACAAATATCCTTATCCACGGTCAGTGTATGTGCAATGTGCTGCTGTGGGCGGCACGTTGGGATCTATAAGTCACCCAATATCACAGACAAACCAACCAATTGCGACATTAGGAGACCTCTATCTACTGCAAAGTAAAATGACGGTTTTCGTGAATAGGTGGGCCTGTTTTTAAGAGGACAAAAATCTGTTTTGTTGTCAGACAGCGGAATGAGTAAGAAATAATGATTTGATCACAATTCATAAATTTAAAACATTAACCAGGCAGTCATTACCAAGCTGCAGTGTGGTGGTGCTGATCACATCATTATTATATAATATAGCGTTATATAGATATAATGTAGTGAAACAGGAATGTAAAACAACTCTTCTGTGGACGCGTACCAAAATGACATTCTCCTGTAAGACTTTCAGATAATGCAGAATCACCTTAGGCAAATGTTTGTATATAAGGTGATGTTTTTAACAGCCAAAGTATGTGAAGGGGTTATGTGGTCATCAATTTAGAGAGAGCAGTCATTTCAAAATGTTACAGCTTGTGATTGATCATTCATTAAACTTCTGCTGCTGCTGATCCAGCAATCTGTCTGGTTTATTTTATTATTGAACAGCAGCAGGGCTGATTGGAAACTGAGAAGGGACATGTGACACCCCAGCATGAGGTCAAAGCCGTTTCCTGTGTGTATCTGGCAGCTTGTATCCTGTTGCTGATTTACCCGAGGGGTTCAGACAGTTTATGTTACCCTGTTTTATTTAAGACCTGGGTTAAGTAGCATTAGACCATATATCTGCAGAAATTCATTTCAAAATCCTGTAAAATGTTACTTATAGGCACTTTGAAGGAAGACAAAAAATAAGATATCTATGTTTTTAATGAAATAATGTATCCAAAATTACTGATTTCATGAAATCTATTTTGTTCCATTAGAAGAAGTCAACAGGGAAAATCATTTTAAAAACCACTGCAAGGGGATGCTGCTATTACTGTGTCCGTCAATGGGAAACAGAGCTGCAGCTCAGATATCCGGAGTGGTGTGTTTATCTTAAGCACTAAACAACAAGAAGGGTTTTGACCAAAAGCAGCATTTTAACTTTTTATTTGCTTCGAAGAAATCGCCAAACGTCAACTTTAAATGTAATGAAGTACGTTGTACAAGAGATCTTCTTTTAAACAGAAAAGGAATCATTTGAAGTTTACTGTTTGAGAGATTATGGTTTTATTTTGCACTAGATGAAATTCACGAGTTGTTTTACAATATGCTTGATTCTGAATGGCTATATAGCTACTCATAGCTTAAAGGAATATGGTGCGTTCACACCGAACATGAAGCAGACTTTTTGCGTGGTGCGATTTCATACACATCATTTGCGTCATTCAGCCATTGAAAATATTTCAACAAAAGATAGTACCTCATATTTGTGCAGTTCTGGGAAATCTGAAAATCTATAATAATAATAATAATACATTTTATTTATATAGTGCTTTAAAAGGCACTCAAAGACACTTTACATGGTAAAAACAGAAACAATAAAAGCATTTATAATAAGAACAAAATCTACGACATAACAGTAAGAAAGAAAAATAAACACGAAGAGAAAAAAAAAGAAAACATACATGACTGACTTTAGAGGTTAAAAGCAGATTTGAATAGGTGAGTTTTAAGTGCAGTTTTGAAAGTGGCAAGTGACGGAGAATGTCGAATGAGGTGTTGGGGCAGGGAGTTCCAGAGGGAGGGGGCAGCAACGGAGAAGGCCCTGTCCCCCCAGTTCCGATGCTTGGACAGAGTAGGGGGATAAGGAGGTTGGCGTCAGCGGATCTGAGGTTGCGGTTGGGAGTGTGTTAATGCAGGAGGTCTGAAAGGTATGAAGGGGCGAGGTTGTGGAGGGCTTTGTAAGTGATGAGGAGAATCTTGAACTGGATTCTTTGCTGTATGGGGAGCCAGTGGAGGTTTTGAAGGACTGGGGTGATGTGGTCTCTGGTGCGGGAGTGGGAGAGCAGACCGCAGCTGAGTTCTGGATGTATTGTAGTTTATTGATGATTTTGGTGGGTGAGCCGTACAGGATGCTGTTGCAGTAATCCAGCCGAGAGGTGATGAAGGCGTGGATGAGTGTTTCAGCGGCTGTGGAGGAGAGGGAGGGGCGGAGACGGGCGATGTTTTTGAGATGAAAGAAGGCGGTTTTTGTGATGTGATTGAGGTGTCGTTCATAGGAGAGAGTTTGATCGAAAATGATCCCAAGGTTACGGACATGTGTGGAGGCAGGAACAGTGGTGCCATCGATGCAGAGGGAGAAGTTGTGGTGGGCTTTGTTTAGTGATTTGGGTTCGATGATGAGGATTTCAGATTTGTCGGTGTTGAGTTTGAGGAAGTTTGCTTGCATCCAGGTTTTTATATCTGTGAAGCAGTTGGCGGAGTGGGTGATGGGGTGATGGATTTGGTGGAGATGTAGAGCTGGGTGTCGTCGGCATAGCAGTGGAAGTGGAGACCATGGTGGCGTATGATGTCGCCAAGGGGGAGCAGATAGAGGATGAAGAGGAGGGGACCAAGTACTGAACCTTGTGGGACACCATGAGAGACTGGGGCTGTGTCAGACTTGAATTTGTTGATGCTGATGAACTGTTCACGGTCGGAGAGGTATGACTTGAACCAGGAGAGGGCTGTGCCAGTGATGTGGAGGGAGGACTCGAGACGGGAAAGGAGGATGGAGTGGTTGATGGTGTCAAAGGCTGCGCTGAGGTCGAGCAGTATTAGGATGTTGAGGGAGTGTTCATCAGAGGAGAGGAGGAGGTCGTTGGTGACTTTGATGGGTGTGACTGAAGCGAGTTTGAGGACGGGAGGGACGGAGCCAGTAGACAGGGAGGAGTTGATGACAGAGGAGGTGTGGGCGGAGGGCCGGGAGACAGGCCATAACTAAAGGGATAGGGTCGAGGTCACAGGTCGGAGTCTTCATGCCAGAGAGTGATTTATTGAGATCCGAGGGGGAGATGAGAGAGAATCGGGAGAGTGACCGGTCAGTTAGTGGAGGATTTTTCAGTGACACAGGCTGACAGGGATGAGGGGCAGACAGACTTGATATTACGGAGAGTGATGGTGCACGTGAGTTTGGGTTCTGGGATGGGGATGTCGATCTCCATGATGATGGCTAGATGGTCGGAGATGGTGAGGTCATAGCCGGAGAGGTGGTTGATGGTGATTTCAGTTGAGCAGACCAGGTCCAGGATGTGACCGCGGTTGTGAGTGGGGAAGTCGATGTGTTGAGTGAAGTTGAAGCATTTAAGCAGGTCCAGAAATTCTGTGGCAGTTTTACAGTCTGAGGAGTCGATGTGGATGTTGAAATCACCAAGCAACAGGATGGAAGGTGAGACGGAGCAGAGCTGGGTGTGGAATTCAGATAGGTCGGAGAGGAAGGCAGGGTTGGGTTTGGGGGGGCGGTAGATAATTGCAATGACCAGGGGTTTAGGACCAGAGAGTTTGAATGTGAGCTGTTCAAATGAGGGTGGACTTTCGATGTTAGTCAGGCTGGTTTTGATGTGTTGGCGGTGAAGTGCGGCAATTCCTCCACCGCGGCCATCAGGGCGTGGGTTATCCAGGTAATGATATCCAGTTGGGGTGGTTTGATTGAGTGCGTAGTAATCCAGGTGTTTTTGCCAAGTTTCAGTGAGACAGAGGATATCAAGGTCGTTGTCAGTGATGAATTCATTGATGATTGGGCTTTTGTTGCTTAGTGACCGGGTGTTGAACAGAGCAAGCTTCATGGAGTGTTTTGTGATTGGTTGTGAGGTTTTGGGGAGGGTTCTGAGGTTGGCTGCATTCACGTGCTGTTTGGTATGATGACATAATGAGGGAGTGGTTGTACGCAGGTGCTGAGTCCACAGAGACGGGATGGAATTGACAGAAGTGGGGTTGAAGATGATGAACTTGTGCTGGGAGCTGATATGAACATCACTGGGAGGGATGTAGCTGAGGTTGTTTTTGTTTATGGCTTTGTGAATGCAGTGTGAACGGGGCAGCCTCTCTGTCACAATAGTCTGAATGGGGAGAGCTGCAGCTGAAGGGGTTGGTGACATGGAAGGCCAGGAGGTGGAGCAGTCACGGGAAACTGTGCCCTTTGGTGGCAGCGTAGAAGAAGAAGAAGGGGCGTGTGTGTGGAAAGTAAATAGTCAGTCGTGTGGACAAGAGTGTACAGCATGCTGTAAATTAGCCGCTAGCAGGCGGCTACCCAGCTTGTTAAAATGAATACCATCGTTCTTAAAAGAGGAAGAGCGGTCCCAAAACGGATTAAAATTGTCAATGAAGCTCACGTTGTTGGTCCTGCAGGTGGCCTGGAGCCAAGTGTGAAGGCTGAGGACTCTGCTGAACCGCTGTGATCCACGGCCGAGTGTTGGAGTTGGACCACTGATAAAAGCAGACAGTCCACAGTTGTTTAAAAAGTGTAGAAGATTTTTAAAATCAATCTTGGTCAACTCAGACTGGTGGAGGGCTGTATCATTGATTCCCACATGAACGATAATTCGCCGAATGGAAGACGGGAGGGCGTGCAGCAGGCCAGGCAGTTTCAGCAGGATGTCTTGAGCCGTTGCTCCGGGGAAACAGTGTGTGGCCGCGTTGAAGAAATGGGTATTCCTGATTATGGAGTCCCCGACTATCAGTGTCGTCGGGGCGAAGAGGGGACGAGGCGACAACACTGAGCGTGTAATACGCGTGGATGGAGGCGAGGATTTAACCAGTGGTAGCGGAGTGGACGAGCAAGGACTGAGAAAACGGGGGACCGAAGCTCGCCGCGGTGCTGGTGTAAAGCACGGTATGGAGCAGCGAGTCCTGGTGCGAGAGGAGTGCTCAGTAATGACTAGCGTAGGGATGTCGGGGGACCCGGGGCTGTGGGTCCCTTGAGGCGGCAGCTGGGATGGTGTAGGAAGCTGGGAGTCCCTAGCCAGAGGAGGGAAGTCGTGTAGGGCAAGGGTGTCATATTTATTCTTCAGCTGGACATCGAAGTTATGGGGTGTAGGAGAGGGATGTCTCCCTATCCGGCTGCTGCGAGCACAGACCAGGGACCAGGGCTCGTGATGTGATGGAGTGGAGCTGGCCAGGGCTTTAGGCTTAGCTCCGAGCCGTAGCCAAGGAGCCTCAGGAGCTGTGACCGGAGGAGGGGCCGCGGCAGCAGGACTGGAAGCGATGGAATCATGCACACGGTCGCTGGCTGTGTCGGTTTGTGCTGGACCGAAGATGATGGTGTCCATGAGGTTCTCGGCATCCTGGATCATGTAGAGCGTGGATATTCTTCCTTCCAGCTCTGTGATTTTATCAACCAGGCGGGGTGCAGGGCCAAGATCCTTCTTGTGGCACTGGCACCTCTGTGGCACTCTGTTGCACTCAGCGGCACTCTCTGTGGCACTCAGTGGCACTCAGTGGCAGTCTGTGGCACTTCAGCGGCAAGCGTCAGCTGTGGCAGGCGAGCGGTACTAGTTCAGCACCCGTCAAGAAGCGGCGGAGCTGAGGGGGCGGAGCCACATTTCCTGAGACATTTCCTGAGAACACACATTGTTGTTACAACAGGTCAGCTTCCGTAAATCAGTTTTATGATTTTAGTTGAGTCACCGGTGACTAGTTGAGTCACTGGAGCCACCTTCTCTGTATGCATCCTTAGAGTAATTACGTTGTACTTTTTTGTTTCTCATTCATTTTATTTAAGTATGATTTTGCTGGTTTTGCAACAAAAGGGAACATAATACACTCTTTCCAAATTATTACTTTTATAGTCATTTACAACAATCGGCTAAAATAATGAAAATAAATCATCCGTTTTATTATCATTTAAAAGTATATATATAAAAAAAAATTAAATTTAAAATTAAAACCCATAAAATGTCCAATCCAAAAATACATGTCTGAAAATATCTTCACTCTTCCTCTGCTTATATGTATATGTATGTCAGTAGGTGCCACAAGCTGCCAGAGGGTGCCAGGGGGTGCCACGGGGTGCCAGAGAGTGCCAGAGGGTGCCAGAGAGTGCCGCAGGGTGCCAGAGAGTGCCGCAGAGTGCCAGAGGGTGCTGCCAGCAGTCAGAGGGATTAGGACTTTTTTGAATATTCTAGAGTCAAACTTTCTGTATCTCAATGGCAATAAAACTGAAGTAATTTTATTTGGACCACAGTATTTGACCAACATTATATCTTCTCATCTTGGCCTTTTAACTTCTTCTGTTTCACCAGTCAATTCAGGATTTAAGTGTGACAATTAAATCAATGAAGTAGGTAAATTAGGCTTAGTGTTTGAAAAGAATGAACCAAACGTCTCTTTATTTTTCAATTGTCATTATTTATTGCTTCATGAACTACACATGCTCACTTTTCTATTACATAAAAATAACAAGTAAATACATGATGTATACAACTAGGTTGCAAATTAACCATCAACATCAAATATCAGATGAAATAACCTGCATTAAATACATCTGTATCAATAACACAATTAACAAAGACACAGGTAAATATAACAAATCTATGGTTTAAATACACGTATACTGCCATCTAGTGGTATAAATGGTAAACACTCTTAATCTGCATCTCCTTTTGCAGGCTATGCTCTGCGTTCACTCAAACAGCAGCACAATACGGTGGAAGAATAAATAGCAACAACTCTGCACACACAAAAATGACTTTGATTAAACTATATTACAAACTGTATTGCATCAAACAATCCACAGATTAATCGAAAACTTGATTCTTGCTGTGTACATGGATAAATGAATATTAAATCGCATGTAGTCAACTATTGTTAACATACTCCCATCAGCCCACGTTTATTTATTCATATTTATTTATTTTTCTTCTAGTGTTACCCTGGTTACCATTTTCTTGCATACGGTCATTCTATTACCTTCACTTTTATTTTGACATATTCTTACTTCCGGATTACCTGTTTTACTTTGCATTGCTCTTCAAAAGAAAAAACAAATAAACCATAAAACAGACTATCAAAACATACACGGACCAGGGGGGCACCCTCTGGCACTCTCTGGCACACCCTCTGGCACCCTGAGGCACCCTCTGGCAGCTTGTGGCACCTACTGACATACATATACATATAAGCAGAGGAAGAGTGAAGATATTTTCAGACATATATTTTTGGATTGGACATTTTATGGGTTTTAATTTTAATTTTTAATTTTTTATATATATAGTTTTAAATGATAATAAAATGGATGATTTAGTCATTATTTTAGCCGATTGTTGTAAATGACTGTAAAATAATTTGGAAAGAGTGTTCCCTTTTGTTGCAAAACCAGCAAAATCATACTTAAATAAAATGAATGAGAAACAAAAAAGTACAACGTAATTACTCTAAGGATGCATACAAAGAACAGGTGGCTCCGGTGACTCAACTAAAATCATAAAACTGATTTACGGAAGCTGACGTGTTGTAACAACAATGTGTGTTCTCAGGAAATGTGGCTCCGCCCCCTCAGCTCCGCCGCTTCTTGACGGGTGCCGAACTAGTACCGCTCGCCTGCCACAGCTGACGCTTGCCGCTGAGTGCCACAGGGGTGCCAGTGCCACAAGAAGGATCTCGCTGTCTCTCCAGGCGGGCGCAGCTGACAGTCAGATGGAGAGGTGAGTGGAGCCATATCAGAGCTGGTGGACAATTGTGCTCCAGCCCGTAGTCCACAGCCTTGTCCAGGTATTAGCAAAGGTGGAAGCTGATTCACAGACGGTTCCGTTTTCAGTTTGATGTGTGTAGACACTCTATATCTGTGGTCTCCTTCAGAGCCCAGGGCTAACAAACGAGCCAGTAGTAGCCCAGCAGGCTAACCGATCTGGGGAACGCAAAAACCTAAGAGGTCTAGTACGTGTTTGCTGACATCGTACTCCTAGTTCAATTCACACAGATCAGAACAGCTAGGATCTCAAAAGTATAAGGCAAAAAATGTGGCCAAAACTGGAGGAAAAAATGCCAATTTGTGAAAAAGAGTGAGCGGAGAAACAGACACGACGCCACAGAACGCTGACGTGGCTCCTAGTGCTCTCTGAGATGTGAACAAGGGGGGGTGATAATTGTATGAGTAATTGATTACAATGAGTAATTGTATGTATGTATGTACGTGTGTAAACCAGTGGCGGGCCGTGCATTTTATACCTGGGCCTGCACTCATAAAAATGAAACTCAACACCTACAAATACACTATGAGTGCAGATACATGAATACCGGCATGACTGGATGCGGCGGCATTAACGAACAATGAGTCAAAATCAATTCAGCTAAAACACGCATTCCGCCACACACTCAAGAGCACGGGCCATTCAAATATTATTCATATCAGAGGGAACAATATTACCCATATCATGAAAATGACACCATAGACAAATTAACAGAGTAGGAACTCTCCTATCACTCCCTCCAGGAAATACACGGCTCCATAGTTCTTGTTACTGACGGATTTATTTGCCTGTCAACACCGAGAGGGAAAATGAGTCCACTTGAAAACACATGAATCTTCAAAGTAGATCACTTAAAAACTTAAACTTAACTTTAAAACTTTGCACGGAGTATATAGACCGCTGCCGCTTCGCGCGTCATCTTGTTGCTGTGCACCGGCTAAATGTGTCCCCCGCACAACATAGGACGTAACAATAGTTCCTATCACATTTAAAACCAAACGAAAATCCATATAAGTTGTATAAATAATAATATATAATATAAACAAGCATATTAAATGATGACATAGATCATATTTATGGAAGTTAAAGCTACTGCAGTTAACTTACCAGAGCTGCTGTTCACTATTTAAAGACAAAGTCCATCCTCCTTTCTTTGTTAACAAAGAGGTTAATCTCACGGTTGTTCGGTACATCCATGCGTTTTAGCTCCAGTAAGAAGTCCTTCTCCATTCATCGATGCCAGTGAAGACAGTCGAGCCTCCCCAGTTGTATTTCTTGAATACGTTTTAATGCGTTTGAGGGCTGAAAATGTCCGCTCGACAGAGGCAGCAGATATTGGGATTGTCACCGCCCAACACGTCAGGCTAGCTCACTGACCAATCACGTATGGCTAAGCCAGCTAGCAGGCTCTGACACGTCAAAGAATACGCCCAACATGTCAAACTAAAGATCTGATTGGTTGAACACTATGACAATCAACAACATCGTCCCCATTCACTTAAACTGCACATGGATTCACTTGTGAGTCTGCAGGCCTCGGGCCTCTCTTCTTACCTAGAGACACAGAGGTGAAATCTGATTGGATAAAAGCTTTACTTAAAACAAGCTGCACTGGAAGCAGAGCAACTGAGGAAGACAGTAGCAGTGCAATGAGAAAATAAGATAATGGGGAAAATATTTATATAAATTATAATACATGTAGATTATTTAAGAACAATTATTAAATTATAAAATAGATATAACTTTGTGATTCTGTTTAGGCCAGCAGACAAGGCCTTGCAGGCCCTGACGGCCCACCACTGGTGTAAACCATAGACTGTCTAGGGCATGGGTCATTAATAGGCGGACCGTGGTCCGGATCCGGAACCAGACGCCGTTGTACCGGACCGGGACCTAAAACCGAAAAATAATTGAGAATTATTCAATTTTGATGGAGGGCCTCTATTTTAACTGGCGCAATTTTTCTAGCCTTTACGGCACCTGTTCAGTGGTCCAGGAAACACACCGACCAATTACAAGATGTCATCTCACGTGATGCTACTCGACCAATCAAACATGTGTATTCCAATAAGCATCGCCCTCAACTTGAGTGAGATAAACACACAAACGGCAGAGAGACCCAACAGTCGGAGAGAACGTGAGTCCGAAGTTATTTCACATGGTGTTCCCCAAAAAGAGAAAAGTGGACAAGGAGACCAGAGTCTTTAACCAAGAATGGACAGACTCTTAAATGTTAATTCTTCACACAGGCAGTTTAAAACCAGTGTGTCTCACATGTTCAGAGACGTAGCGGTAACGTGAAGCATCACTATGAGACAAAACACAACTCTTTTTTGCAAACATACCCACTCACATCTGAAATGAAGTCACAGAAAATAAACCTAAGAGCCCAATATGATCAGAATCCTGTTACAATGTTTTTAACTGTCCAACAATGATGTTAACAGAGAGAATAGAGCTGAAACAAGTAGTTTCAATAACCACAGATATATTTCCTGCACACAAATGTCTCTTTTTAGAAGATGAGAAGAATATGATCTCATCTTTTTTGGTTGACATCATTTTACCACATGAACTGAATTTAAAGCTGCCGGACAGTTCATTTTACCAAAATGAAGTACTTTATTTTACGAAAATGACGTACTTTATTTTAAGATGCACATTTTTTAAAAAGCTTTCTGTTATCTATTTTATTTTTTTTAATCCAGTCCTTTTACTTGAAATGAGAGCAGAACATTTATTAATTATTAGAGGATGTATTATTTATAATTCATTCAGTTAAATTTGAAAACAATAAATAATGTTGAGATATTATTGAATTTGCCTTTCTTCAATTGAAATGACAGTCAGTTGTTGACTACTTTAATATATATGGGACTAAATCAATCCACAAATGAAACATTATTGTGATGTCCCGAACCTTTGTTGAATGTCATTTGAATAGTTTAGGGTATAAATGTTCCTGCTGTATTTATGCCAAGATTGTTATTTTGAGTGGACCAGCTACAATGTTAGCATAGCCTAGCACTGATCGATACAAAAAGAAGCATTTAAACATTTGTTTTGTTGTCGTTTTGCAGACAGATCTGGAAAAGCATGAATTTAGACTTTTTACACTCTCATGTGTGTCTGGTAAATATGAAGCTACCGCCGGAAGCTGGTTAGTTTAGCTTAGCACAAAGTTTGGAAAAAAAGTCAGAACAGTCCAGCTAGCCTGGCTCCGTCCAAAAGTAACACAATCTGCCTCCCAGCATCTTCAAAGCTCACTGAGTAATGGCTTATACGGTACATCATATCACGCTACATGAATCTAAGCTCACAGGCTGCTCCTTCATTACCATTCAGATTGTAGTTTAATGTGCTTTCATTTATTGAACGGCCTGGAATAATTCACACTCAAATGTACTTTGGTAGCTCTTCTTTTGTCCATTATTGTGAATTTAAACATTTTTTATTTCAACCTTTAATTATTTCAACACCTTAGCTAGCATGAAGATAATTGAAAGAATACATATATATATTTGTTCAGATGACTAGTTACATTTACATTAAAAGTCACAAAGAATTTGCAGTTCTACCGAGCAAAGCTACTTTCCTTGTGGAAGTATTTGGAAGACTTTGGTCATGGTAGAGGTGTTACAATGCACTCGTATAATAAATGTAACACATTGCTTCTATCCCTTAAAGGCATTGTCTCTGCCTTATCCTTTGTTCCCCATATCATGCATTGTTGTGCACTATGATTATGCTAACATGTTAACATGTAACCCAGGTGACAATGATGATTTGTGATTAGGTCTTAAAATAGAGAAGTTTTTGTCATGATGCATTTGGCCTCTTACAAAATGTGGAATATTCTTTGAACTGCTCTTTTCCGCTGCTTTCACTTTGTTGAAGTTTCCTCTTACTTTACAGCTGCTGCAGAGAGCTTCTGAGACCAGCTGCAATGCAACCAAACACAACACAAGAGCAAACAGGTATCATTATACTAAACATGGATATATTCAGACATGCTATCAATCACCATTCATCAAAAACACAAGTTCTACTTTCTCTTTTGAGAAGATGAGGTGAGAAGCTGATCATCAAATACGTTATTTTTCCACCGCAAAAACGTGTGTATCTTTTATTATGGCTTTGCTTTTGTGTACACTGTTTGTCCTCTCGCTTTAACGATGACTTCCTGGAACTAAAGTTCAGCACTGATCAGGAAGTTGAGTGAAATCAATTTTATTTATAGTGCAAAATCACAACAGAAGTTATGTGATGACACAGTCTGGCACGTCAGCTTAGCCTGCTGCTGCTGGACACAAGGTTGATGACAGCAAGGTGTGCATGCTGGACAACCAAACTAAGGCTTTGTAAAGCTAAAGGTCACAGAGTTGGTCATTTGATGCATTGTTAATACACAATGATTGGTTAGTGTAGCTTTAACGTAAGGTACATTTGAAGCATGCATCAAGGTTTTCACTTGTTGTTCCCAACTGGTAGCCAGTGTCCTCACTGTAAGGGCAACCTGGAGACACCTGTCCATCACAGTGCCAAGATACCCAACAGATACTCAGTAAGTATACCTGCACCTTCACTGTCTTAAACCCTTAAATCTTTTATCCTCCTCTCCATTGTGTTGGAGCACAGTCACATGTTACATGTAGGAGAGAACAACTTGCTTTTAAAAGTAGAACACATTTTGAAGTATTTCCAGAGGAATAATGCCCGTTTATCCTTCAGTCTTTACAGTACAATCAGCAGTGGTGAAGAAGATGAGGAACAGCACTGTTCTCTGACAACCTCACAGGATTACTGGACTAAATCAGTGTGGTATTATCAAATAAAATCAGAGTTTGTCTTTATTATGACTCCACAGGGTTGAAGACCATATTTTATGTAGTGTTCTAATGCACAGGAACGTTTTTGTCTAAAATACCATTTTATAAGTCAGTATTTACATTTGACTTCAATTGAATTAAGCAGCCTAGACCACAAAAAACAAACCCAGAACAGAAGTACTCCAGGAATGTGGACTAGGGTGTCTACATGTGTTAAACCATATACTGTAATTCTTCATAACAGCGCTATCAATGAACACAAAGATAATTCTCAGTGCACTTTCAGGTGTGTGCTGATTTGGTTTGGTGCCACATGACTGTTCATATTGGTCTTTATCATTTCTACAGAACATCAGAATAATGTTCTGTGACGGCGCAGCAAGACTTAACAGAGGCCAAGCTCAAACATTAAAAAGGCTTCAACCACTTCTTTACGTGAAGTTCAGTTTATCAGTTATGATGAGAAGGTACTATTCAAATAGTGAAAACATTAGTAAAATGTCTCTTGTGTCCGAGGATGTCTGAAAAGGTAACCTTGATGATGTCATCAACACGACTCAAGATCTTATAACAGAAAGCCTGCGTTACCAACTCCAAGAAGTCCAGTTGGCATTGGTATTAAAAACCTTTGAGTTGCATGATGGTTGATACCATTGGTGCAACCAGCTGCCGGTTAGTTTAGCCCAGCCGTGACGCTGCTTTCAGTGATACACCAGCAATGTCTGTGAGATAGAATGCTATTTCTCAATACATTGTCTGTGTTCAACTCCGTTACTCTCACTGTGCTGAGTCCATATCATTTTTGACTTGTCACATTTTTCTGAAACATCAAACACTAGTGGTAGCCTCCATTGCTACTCCGTATCTTAGCTCTGTTTGTAGTATAGTATATATATAATGAGTTACAACACATTCAATGCATATGACAGAAATGATTCATATAATGGGAGTAGTAAATAGAATAATGATGGAGAAATATTATACCAATGACTTCAAGGTAAGCTCTGTAGCATTGCTACAGCGGTTGCTGTTTTAAAAGACACACATTGAAAGTTGGCTCCTCCTCTCTCCAGCTCAATGAGTGAGAGAGAGAGAGATAGAGAAACAGAGAGAGAGAGAGTACATTGGTGGTCGAACGATCTAGAGATTGACTGAAGAGATGGAGCAGCGTTGAGAACAAAGCAGTCAATCAGAGGAACTTTATTTTCTGATTATTTCACGGTAGTCACATCTAAAGCACAAATAAGCGCTCCCACACCTCTGCACAAGCCTGCAGGAAGCTGCTGGTTGTGGTTTCTTGTGCAGCAGAAGCACAGGCTATGGCCTGTCTGCTCTGTGTGTGGCTCTGCTCTAGGAAACTGTCACACCGATAGCAGCACAGCAGCCACTCTGCTTTGTTTTGGAAAAGGGTCACGTGATAGAAGCATGACGAATCAGGGGAGGACATGCGGTCCCAATCAAGAAGCCAAAGCTTCTCTCAGATAATGTCATTTGAATCATCGTTAACCCCTCTGCTTTCAGGGCCTGCCACTCTACCTAAACTGCACACATTAAAGTAGTGAATCATCTTCTCCTTACTATGAATTCAGATTTTGATATGTCAGTAGGTTTGAGATCCCAGAAGAGCTGCTTTAAAGTTAAAAGAATAAAGAATGGACTAAGAAGATCAGGCCAAAGAACACATATACACAGATTATACTTTTATTTGAATGATATATGCTAACAGTCAATTTATGCATTTATGTATTGTGTGTTGATATGAAGTGATTTAACAGCTACAGCTGTAATGTGATTACAATACTGGGTCTGTTGACAGAAAGTAGTGGAAGGTCTGGTGATCATACTGTGTGATTGTAAACTTGGGGACGGTTTTGACGGTTGAGTCAAAAAGAGGAAGTACTGCTGCATATGTGAGGATGGGGTCAGGAACAGGTCTCTCTGCCTCTCTTGATGAGACAGAGGGTACTTCCCAAGTCTCTTAATTGTCGTTTCCTCGATCCTCGCTTGAACCGGAAGTTGTTCTGCGCCGCCATATTGACGGCCGTCCTAAAGCTCTTATTTAGCTCTGAGGATCGAGGAGGGATCTCTGAGGAGCCATGAGCGAGGACCCACGAGAACAGACTTCCAGGAAGTGTTTAAACGGCCAACACGCCCCCTCATTGTTCATCAGTCATGTGATTGGACGCTGCAGCCGATCGGATTGATGAGATTTTGTTCAACATGTAAACAGTGAAGACGGATCACAGGTTAAACTCAAGCTTTATATTCATACAGAGGCAGCAGATATTGGGATTGTCACCCCCCAACATGTCAGGCTAGCCCACTGACCAATCACGTACTTGTAGGCCAGCTAGCAGACTCTGACACGTCAAAGAATACGCCCAACATGTCAAACTAAAGATCTGATTGGTTGACCACTATGACAATCAACAACATCGTCCCCATTCACTTAAACTGCACATGGATTCACTTGTTGTGAGTCTGCAGGCCTCGGGCCTCTCTTCTTACCTAGAGACACAGAGGTGAAATCTGATTGGATAAAAGCTCTACTTAAAACAAGCTGCACTGGAAGCGGAGCAACTGAGGAAGACAGGAGCTGTGCAATGAGAACATAAGATAATGGGAACAATATTTAGAATACATAATTGGTGTATTTGTGAAAATATTATAAAATAGATATAACTTTGTGATTCTGTTTAGGCCAGCAGAGAAGGCCTTGCAGGCCCTGACGGCCCACCACTGAGTTTAGCCAATTGCTGATTTAAAGATATGAATGAGTGACAAACAATTTAGCCAATCAGCGTCGCGGGTCCTCGTCAGAAGTCTCTACACGCCAGCGCGAGCACTACTCCTCCAAGTCTCGTTTGAGAGGAGAACTTTGGCGGAGATTCTGCAGCCAAAGAGCTGATCCCAGATCAGCCTGACCTCACAATCAGACAGCAGACTAGCGGGAAAGGGAAGCAGTACATGCGAAGCTTCTGTACTAGCTGTACACCAGACAGGTTTGGCTAGCTGGATGACGTCATGCTAATAACTTATTTAGCTTTTTAAAACAACAGGGACAGATCCAGCACGGACAGTTAGGGAGTGAGGGATGAGGAGGTAAGGAAACATGAGAACACCAGGGTAGGGAGTGAGGGATGAGGAGGTAAGGAAACATGAGAACACCAGGACACACATGGAGAACTCTGTCAAGCTACATATTAGGCAAAGTGAACATCTTTTCTTCTACATAGTTGTCCTCAGTCTCATCTGCTTAACTTGGTCATGGAGGCATCAACATTTAATTGAGATGGTAAATTAACAGTGAAATTAAGTGAATATTTAGTGGTTTTAGGTGGCTCAGACAGTAAATTAATTGTGGTTTGAATTCACTATTTTGTTATTTATTTTTCTCTTTTATTAATGATGTACATGTTATTTTTGAATTTTAGGATGTCTAAACGTAAGTACAAATTGTACTTGGAGCCAAACAACACTATTAAAATACCTCGTTCAAGACTGAAAAGACATTTGGATGTAAGTCTGCTCATGACACACTGTGCTACCCCCTCTTGATGTATCAAGTGTTTTATTATTTTAAATGTCTTACCTGATTATGTTCTTTTAAATAGTTGAAACCACTTTGTACATTTTAAAATCTACCTCAGGCTTTGGATGTCACTGGTGACCACAACAATGAAGAGGACGGAATCAATCCTCACCTGAGCCCTGCAGATGTTGAGGTGAGATGGTAATATGCTCTTCAAATATGTGGTGAGATGTTATTTGACACTGGTCCTTACTACATTTAGTACGGTTGTTGTTTTTGTTAACTTTGTGCTTGTGTAATCTCTTTTTCATCCTATGCAGACCACGTCTCCATCTGGCCACTTTGAGCTTACGCAGCATTATGATCAAGAAGACACGATTGACCAGGTGAGCTCTTCTAGCAAACCAAACCTGTGAATTTTTGACTTGTTGAATTTTTTTTCTGAAATTTACCTCAGGCTTTGGATTTCACTGGTGACCAGAACGATGAAGAGGACAGAATCAGTCCTCACCTGAGCCCTGCGGATGTTGATTTTAGGGATTTATGTGCTCTTTCATTCCATATAAAGACTAAATTTTTCACTGGGATTTTTTTTTTTTTTATCAATGTGCTTCGATAATATATTTTGCATCCTATACACGTCATAGCTCCACCTGTTAATACTGATCTTCAGCTGGATTCAGATGACATGGCCGACCAGGTTAGCTTTTCTACCAGCCATACTGGAGGGGTGTTTTAAGATTGCAAGCCTTATTTAAAAAATTATGTTTTATAAATCATAAAGACCTAGTTTAATCATCAGTATTTCCACAGTATTCCAGCTAACATATGTCCTTTAAATGTATCAGAAAAATATAATGTAAATACACTTTGACAAGTTTCAGTCATGGCTGTAGTAGTGTTAGTATAGTATATAGTACATAGTGAAAGTATTTTCACCATTTGCTCTTTTAATTATTTTTGGTCATGTAAATAGAATTAAAGGAATCTCTCCCAAGAATACTCGGGCAGGATTAGACAACCCAGACAACTATCTTTACCATCATAGGCTGTTGCATTCCATACAAACCTAGTGCCATCCAAATGATGGAGAACATTAGTTCTATTAATTGGCAAATCTCATTTTCCTAATATGAAAATGTTCTTATGCCAAGGACTTATTTCATACTAAAAAGTTGTGGAATAGTATTATACATTAAACACAATTACATGCATTTGCAGCACATCCAATAAAAAAAGGAAATCACAATAACACAGGATTTCAAATCTACATGGCATGATTAGGCTCCAAGCTCTGCTGCAGGTAGAGGGAGGTGGGGCTTATAAAAACAAAATTGGCTACTGTCTAATTTCAAAGCCAGATAATAATTCACTCTCTATTTAAGAGCAGCTGAGATAGTCACTAAAATGAGAATAGCTGGTCCATCATGTGAGCCTTGTCAGGTTAACCTAACCCATTTTTACAGTTTTCTGGGTGGACAACGACATTACATTCCAATACGTTACCTTAAATAATCAACACATGCAACATTTTCTCAGGTACACCACGGTATGTTTATTCCATAATACAAACCTCTAAATCCATCATGTGTCTATGAAAACAGCGCTAACTTGTGTTAGTGTGTGTGGGGGACGGTGAAGGGGCTGGTTTGAAATTGTGCCTAGCATTGTACATTTGCCTCCGTGTACACATGAGTGGGTCAATAAAAAATTGACCCACTTATATAAACGTTTTTACATAGCATTACCAGTTTTTCAGCCACCATGGATGGACACCAATATGTTTGAAAGGGGACGGTGAGGGGTGTTCAGTTTGTTGCAGTCTGCAACCTCACTGCTATCCTCCAATTCCTTCAAATGCACTTATGAATGTGTGTTGTTTCTGTTTTCTAGCAAATATCTTCATCTGGTCACTTTCTCCTAACTTCTGAGCTGCAACCAAGAGATGTGGCTTCCTCACCTGAAGGCAGTGTTTATGGACTCGATTCAGAACTGGAAGATCTTGGAGAAGATGAGCCAGTTAGAGAGACAGGTTTTGACAAAGACATGGACTCAGTGCTAATGTCAGCAGGTACAACAACGAAGGCTGAAGCACTGATCATGATAATGAGTCATGCAGCAAGGCACAATATAACAGGGACACAACTTGATGATTTATTAAAACTCATAAATACTCTGTTTAGCAAAGAGGTGCTACCAAGATCAAAATCTTTGTTCAACAAGGTCTTTCAAAACAACTCAGAAAGTGTGGAGTTTCACTACTACTGCAAAACCTGTAAAGTATATATTGGCACAAAGGGAGACATAAAAGACAAAAACATTGCACAGTGTTCAATTTGTAGTACTCTTATTGAAATCAATTCCATGAACCGTTCAAGTTTTTTTATCAACATACCAATTGCACCTCAAATTCAGACACTTTTAGAAATTCCTCAGATTCAAAACAACATGAGCTACAGACACCAAAGGCTACAAAATGATCATGTGATCTCTGACATCTATGATGGCGAAAATATCCTGAATATCCTGACAGAGAAGCAAAAAAACTGCTGGCAGATATGGAGCAGGCAGTAGCACAAAACAAAAGTGTCAGAGGAGTGAAAGGTCCATCACCACTCAACATGCCTTATTTTGATATAGTGTGGGGCTTTGTTCCAGACTATATGCATGCTGTGTTACTTGGTGTCATCAGACAACTCACAGAGCTTCTTCTAAACAACAGCGAGCAACCCTACTACATTGGGAATGGCACCACTATGGGGGTGCTAGAAAACAGAATGAAGGACATAAAGCCACCACACCTGATAACTCGACTACCCAGACCTCTTGCAGAGCTCAGGCACTGGAAAACCTCAGAGTGGCGAACATGGCTCCTGTTTTACAGCTTGCCTGTCCAGAATGGTGTACTTCAGCCATGCTATCTGAAGCACCGAGGCCTTCTGGTGTCGGCAGTATATCTTCTTTTTAAAGAGAATGTCACCTTCCAAGACATAAACAAAGCAGATAACATGCTGTTTGAGTTTGTTGCAAGGTTTCAGTTGCTGTACGGAGAGGTGTCAATGACATTTAATGTACATCTGTTAACTCACCTTGCTAAGTCTGTGAAATTGTGGGGGCTACTCTGTGCACACTCAGCATTTGTGTTTGAAAATGCAAATGGTGGGCTGTTGAAACTGGTTCATGGAACTAAGTGTGTAGCTCTACAGATTGTGAACAAATTCCTGTTGCACAGAGCAAATACCTCTCTTAACCTCCAGGCATGCAGTAAGGGAGTAAGTCAAGGAGTTCTGTTTGGAGATGACAAATGACTGAAGAGTAAAAAGTTTCACAAAATGTCAAGACACAACTGGAGAGTGACAGAGACCACTACTGATGAGAAGAGTGCCTTTGTGTCTGCACAAAAACAAACACCAGATGAATTGGTAGTGCATAAGAGAATGGTGCATAAAGGACTGGTGTATACCGGCAAAAGCTATACCCTCAGTAAGAGACGCAGGGACCGTTTTGCAAAGCTCAGCGATGGTGTTTATGGGGAAATTCAGAATATCATATCCCTTCCTTCAGAAGGAGGTACAGAAATTGCTGTATTGTTCAAAAAGCTTCATACACATACCTCCTTTCCTTTATCACAAGGTTATGGGTTTGTGTCACATATCCGACTCGTTAGTGGAGGACTTTTTTCTCCAGTGTGTCTGATTCTAGTTGACAGGTTAGAGCAGAAATGCATGATTTTAAAAATAAGTGATCAGATGTACATTTGTGACTTTCCAAATTCACATGAGAGAGACTAGTCTGACTAGACTGAATCAAAGATGGTCATTCTAGCTTGCATTCATTTTGAGTTGGCTGATTAGACTTTATCTCGGGTAGAGTTTAGGCTGAGCTATGCTGGGATGTACAGATGTGGAGAAATGTTTGTACCTGTGCTGTCCTTGTTGTACTGTACTGTACTGTGTATCATTTGACAGCCAGATAAATGCCATCCAAACATCAAAACTCTGAAGACTGTCTGCTTCTTGAAGGGTGAAACTAAAAACATAATCAATTCTCTGCTTGCTTTAACATGTACGCAATGTAGATACATGAACTCAATCTCTAAAATGAATTAAGGTTTTACAGGCTTTATGTATTAATTGTGATTTTAACTTTAAACATAACATCAAACTTTTAATATGTATTCCGTTATCTGTTTGTTTATCTATTTGTAACTTTCATGAACTCTCACTGGCCTAAGAACAGTGCGGTCATTAGCAACAGTAATTCAGCAAACTTCTATCATAAACTTCAGAAAACGTAATATTGTCCAAAAATAATGCAGTGTTATATATGCATATATCTTATCTTATCTTATAAGAACAAGACAATACATACCCACGATACCACCATGAGGCATATGATGTGTACAGATGGCGCTGGATTAATCTGATACTAAAAATATAACCTCTCAGTGCCATGCTTCCATACTTCCTAATTACTGATCACTACTGACATCCTCTAATTCTTAAAGTGACCACAGCAAACTACAGGAACCCCTTTAGAAAACACATAAGATTTCTAATGCACTAACTTAACTGTAACAGAACAGTACCGTTCCACAAAAAATAAGAATTCACAATTTCTCTAAAATGACTTGAAAATTAACAAGTATCCATTATTGTTTCTTCCATAAATTTTCAAAATCAGACTTTGCTTTTGATTTTTTGCTCGTTTGAATATATTAAATAATGAAGGAAAATGGCAATGACAAAATTGATGATTTGCACAATATGAGTAGAATATTGCCATGATCACCATATTATTTTTATATCATAATAATAGTTGTAACATTTTTGTGAGCTATATGACATGGCTATATGACATGCCCCTAATTACAAGATTGAAGTCATGATACTAATGAAAGAAAACATCTTTAAAATATCAGCTTAACCAGCAAGGCCACCCTGGTGGACCAGCTTCATTAATGGGTTCTTGCTGGTGGACCAGCTTCATTAATGAGTTATTGCTAGTGGACCAGCATCATTAATGAGTTCTTGCTGGTGGACCAGCATCATTAATGAGTTATTGCTGATGGTCCAGCATCATTAATGAGTTATTGCTAGTGGACCAGCATCATTAATGAGTTCTTGCTGGTGGACCAGCATCATTAATGAGTTCTTGCTGGTGGACCAGCATCATTAATGAGTTCTTGCTGGTGGACCAGCATCATTAATGAGTTCTTGCTGGTGGACCAGCATCATTAATGTGTTATTGCTGGTGGACCAGCTTCATTAATGAGTTATTGCTGGTGGACCAGCTTCAATAATGAGTTATTGCTGGTGGACCAGCTTCATTACTGAGTTCTTGCTGGTGCACCAGCTTCATTAATGAGTTCTTGCTGGTTGACCAGCATCATTAATGAGTTATTGCTGGTGGACCAGCTTCATCATGCTGGTCGACCAGCTAAACCAGCACCGAACCAGCATAAACCAGCATTTGTTTAGCAGGGTACGAAGGCTGAAAAATGCAAAAACTGACAAAAAGCACAACTTCGCGGGTTTACTGTAGCGCCCCCTAGTGGTTGAATGCAAAGAAAATCTCAGGGTATGTTACAGGATGCAATGAGCACATATGCTGCATATTTTGTAATTTTAGGACAAACAGTTGAGAAGTTATGTGTATTGATATATAAGCCACGCCCTATAAAGTGTATTGGTCCATATCTTGGAAACGCGAAGAGATATCAAAAAGCTTTTGATACCTTTTGATGATCTATATCCATTAATGATCCACGGCAAATTTGTTAGCAATCGGACCCAGCATGTAGGAGCAGTTTGCAGAAATGTGTTTTTCACTAAATTCAAAATGGCGGAAAATCTAAGTAGGCGGAGCTTAGGGGTCTGATAGGCTTTTTTGTAGATCTAGTGGATTCGGACATGTGTGTTAAATTTCAAGTAAATTGGACATACTGGCCGAGGGGCGTCGCTGGTCCGACTTGAAGGGGGCGCTAGAGAGCCATTTTTTTACACAGAAAGATGCATCCTTTTCAGACACTAAGTTGCACCAGGCCTGACAAGTCCCCAAAATTTGGTGAGTTTTCATGCATGGCAAGTCCTCCAAAAATGCGTAGGTTTACCTAAACAAGTACAATTTCAATAGGGCCTTTGCTGGCCCGACGTTGTCGGTTGCTCGGGCCCTAATTAAAGCTGCAAGCAGTGATGACCGGGCCCTCGCATCTTCCAGCGTGTCGGGGGTGCCGGCGGGACTCCGGCCTGCGCGTCCGAGAACGTCCGTGACCGTCGGACAGCGCGTCCGAGAGTGACACGTTTTTAATCCCGCGTGGACCGCCTGATGCTGGAAATGATGCTTTGCAAATAGTCCGATGCTTCCTGTATCCCCTGCCTGGCGCTAAAGAACATGTGCAAACATGCATCATGTAGCTCTGTGTCAAATGTAAACCACATTGTGTAAAAGTCATGTAAATCGGATGGTGTTTATCACAAAATGCAGATTTCCTTTCGCCAGCTGTGAGTATTATTGAAAATTAGCTTGTAGACATCCTCAGGCCATGAGCGTTATCAAGCATGGGAAGTTTGGGACCGTTTGGAACAAATCCAGCTGAGTTACATCAGCTTTTTTGATGGGGAATCATATAAAGTAGCCACCCGCTACGGCTAAACGATTCCGTCAAACGTAAAGCTTTTGATAACTTTTAATCACAACGGTCTTTAGATTGTACTGACCAAATTCAAAGTGGATCTGATGAAGTCCCTAGGAGGAGTTCGTTAAAGTATAGCGCCTTTAAATTGTCAAAAATCAAAGGAAAATTCACACATAAATCAAAATGGCCGACTTCTGGTATGGTTTAGTCCAGTGGTTCTCAGCTGGTCTGGCTGCAGGACCCACCATCACCCCTTAATGACAAGCAGCGACCCAAATCGAGGAAACTGTTCAACTTCTCAAATGCATTTACAGTAAGTAAAGATGGTGCAGTTTGAACCTGAGCTGAACATGTCCTCTGCAGTCGTAGTGTAGGAGCTCTCTGGTGCAGAGAACTAGTTGCTGTCTGTCCCCGTCACACATGTTTCACGTAAACCAGTAAAACTGCTTTGTTTGTGTCTGTAGATTCGTTCATTTGTGATGCAGAATGACCACTTGCCTAAATTGGAGCTGTGGTCTGTTGTTTGATGTCATCCGACATGTCTTCAGTTCAATACTCATAGTGTCATTAGACAGAGGTATAGTCTTCACTTTATCCTGCTGATATTAGCATTACAAGGAATTAACGTCAAATATTGTTCAGGAGTGTGAATAGATGGCACTCTGCTGCATAAAAAAATCACCTTCAAAATAAAAGCACAGGATTTCTTTTCTTTTATAGGCAAAGGCCTGCGACCCACTGAAGACGGGTCCGCGACCCACCAGTTGAGAATCACTGCCTTAGAATGAGCAAAAGTGATGATTGTGTAATTGATGAAAATACTAGAAATCTTTGTGTTTCATGAACTTCAGGTTGGGCTCTGATGTTTCCGTTTTCATCACTTTGTTCACTCGAGAGGACAAAATCATTCCAAAGACGTCCTCATGAAGCTGAATTCAGCCTTTGTAGAATCAAGAGTGCGTTCTCCCTCCACTGGGACAAGAGTAGGAATATGTCTTCATTCAGCTTTAAAGCTCAGTTATAGAGTTGAGCTTTACTTTACTGTCACATTTTATTTTCTCAGTAAAAACAAGTAGATTCTATTGTTTCAGATAAAATCAGGTTCCACACATTTATGCAAATAGATCATCACAAATATGTAACTTTAGACAAATGTACAAATCATTTTACTTTGTAGAAATGTGGTTCCAGTTCATGTAAATGTGATGTGAAATATAAAACAGTGACATGTTGAACCAGAATCAGGTGATTGTTTGACTGAATATGTGACTGATATACTGAGCTACATCTTTTATTCTTATTGTTCTGACTGAAAGTTGACCTTCAGAAACACAAACAGGTTCAACACTTGACTACGAGGTTAAAGAGTGAAATGTGAGGTTTGATTAAGGTCCAGGTCAGATGAACAGGATCCTTTTTAAACAGAGACCACCAATGAGGACTGAGAGGAACCACAACAACAAAGTTAACATGAAACAAGTCATGTGCCATATGTGTTTGTACAATACAATTCTGTCAACATATAAATAAAATGAATTCATATAAATATCTGACTCCATCTTTGTTCTGTTTATTTGAGACTACTGTGTGAAGTTGTTTCGTTAAGGCTTTTATTGTGGTGTTTCCTGTGTTTTATTTTGAAAGGAACCTGGTCTCAGGTGGTCAGCGTAACTTGACAGAAACACACAAACGGTAGTAGAGCTTCCGGTATTTAATGTGGAGTAAAAAAAGTGTATAAATGTGTTAAAAACTCCTCTTAGCGCCAGTTGAACAGGTAACAAGGTGTTTAAATTGGTTCATATCTTTGTAAAGATTGAGAGTTAACTTTTACTGGACGTCAGTTAACCGGATGTGTTGTTATCGATGCAAGATGGTGCCGTGCCAGCGGCAGCCTGTTGCAGCAGCTCCCTGTGCGTTTTAATTTTAGTCTTTCTTCACTTTTTCCCCTCTTCTTTTTGTTTGTTCTTTTTCTTCAACGTTTGTTTTTTACGGTCAAACAAAGGACCGTAAATTTTTCTCAACTTTTCTCGTGGCTCTTCTGTTACTTTTCCTCCTGTTTGTAACGGAGGACCATTGTTTGCTCCGGCGATCAGCTGATTACGCTGAGCATCTGAGCATACTTGACTTTCCATTGTTTCTGTGGTTCCAACACAGTTTTTCCTTCAGGTTACGAAACAGACAGATTCTAGCAGGGAGCCACGATGACGTCAGTGGACCTTTTGAAGACTCTGAAGGATTTAAAAGAAGATGAATTTAAGGAATTCACCTGGCTTCTGCAGCAGCATGGCTTCATGAAACCTTACCAAGCTATCAAAGAGTCAAAGCTGGAGAAGGCAAATAGGCTGGACACTGTGGATCTGATGGTGAAGACCTTTGAACTTTATGGAGCTCTAGAGGTCACCAGGAAGGTTTTACAGCAGATACCCAGGAATGATCTGCTGCAGAGTCTGACAAACACCAGCTCAGGACGAGAAGGTCAGTCACACTTCAGTCATTTGTACTTTCATGTAGTGAGTTCAAATGGGCAACACAGTTCTTGTAATAGAACAGGGTCTTAATCATGAGAAAAGGCTCAGGTGATGTATCGTTATTATTGGACAGATTGTGCTGACGCTACCTGATTCAGTCACCTTTATTTACTCCTTGGTTTGAGACACTGAGATATTAATGTACTGTGATCAACGTATCCTCATACGATGGTACAAATTCTGCTCATTACATTAATACAGAAAGTACTTAGTTTAGGAAAAAAACACTGTGGACAGTTGACTCCATGTCGGGTGAATGTTTGATCGCGGTCGACACAGAGTAGGTGAATGTGTTGGTTGTGATCTCCCTGTAACCGGTTGTATATGGACCCAAATGCAACACACAGGATTCCAGGGATCTTTGACCTTTTATTACAAACTTCAATAACAGCAGGCAGAGTTTAAACAGGGTCAGGATCAGAAGGCTGGTGGGTTTACCGGGAGTCAGGCAAGGCGGGTAAAACAGGGGCAGGCACGGTCGGTAACAGGAGATCAGTCCGTGAGAGTGTACTGCAGAGTCTGGCATAGAAAACCAAAGAACAATCTGGCGAATGTGTCTGGGAGGCAAGAGTCTATATAGGGGCTTGATTACTGATCAGAGGCAGGTGAGTGAACAGGTGAAGGGAGTTTAGACTGATGAGGAGGGAGTGACTGACAAGTAGAGTGAGGAGGGTGTGGAGCTGAACTGTGACACTCCCAGAGCAGGACTAAGGTCTGTTGTTTGGATGGACTTCATTTTAGAACCATGTGTAATAATTGAATGAAAGAATAATTGTAGCTAGAAATGAAGAATAGTTTGTGGAGCTACAGCTGTGTTGACAATGTCCCACAGCGATTACACTCCAACTAATCGTCTATCCCAGACACAATGATGTAACCTACAGCACATAACACAGAAACATGTTTTACACCTGTGTTACGTATGGTTCTATGTCCTGCTGTGAATGTTTGTGTGTGTGTGTGTGTGTGTGTGTGTGTGTATTCTGTAGGTACATCCCAAGTCTCTGAATTCTCATTTCCTCGATCCTCACTTGAACCGGAAGTTGTTCTGCGCCGCCATATTGACGGCCGTCCCAAAGCTCTTGAGTCATGAGTGAGGACCCACGAGAACAGACTTCCAGGAAGTCTTTTAACGGCCGACACGCCCCCTCATTGTTCATCAGTCATGTGATTGGACGCTGCAGCCGATCGGACTGATGAGATTTGTTTTCAACATGTAAACAGTGAAGACGGATCACAGATTAAACTCAAGCTTTATATTTGATTCGTTTTCTGATTCAACATCTGGTTTAAATACATGTTCATTGTAGTCTGAACAACAAAAGGACCACAAACAACTTTCTACATTTATTAGAAAGATTTATGTTTTCATGATCTGAACTTTTATTATGGAAACAATTAAAGTCAGAGGGAACTGGGGAGACGAAACACTTTTATTTATATATATATATATATATATATATATATATATATATATATATATATATACACCACT